>NC_091471.1:89922258-90222258 GCF_036971445.1 Narcine bancroftii | reverse complement strand
CATGTTGGCCAATACCCTGTCTTTGTTGGGACCACCCATTAGTTGGGATGAGAAGTTAGACTCATCAAGTGCACCTCTGGGAGAGCGGGTTGCCACTCTCCTTCGAGAAAGTAAATTTCCTGATAAAAAGGGAACGCTGACGAATGGTTTTTGGTTGCTGGCCACAGCATTACGCCACTCCGTTCAGCGTGAAGCAGAATTAATTCAAAGAGAAGTAGAATCTCAGTGCAAAAGAAAGCAATTAGAGGAGGAGCTAGAAGTCCTGCGACAATGCTGTTCCATGATGAGCGAAATTGTTCGCACCAGTCAGGACAGACCCAAAGAATGGGAAGATAAGCATGTCCAAATGATTTGCCGTAATATTAAACTCCGGCAGCAGCTCTGTGCAGATAAGGAAAGGCATGGAGTAGAACCCAATCCATATCGTATTCATGCCATGATAAGGAATGGTGACAATCCTGATGTAATTGAGGATTGGGATGGGAATATCTGGAATGACAATGGTAATAAGGCAGATACTCCTCAGCATGTGTCTAACATACTACCCTCTCCATCTGCTGTTCACGCCCGCCCTATAAGGCAGCAGATTTCCCAAACAGACAGAAGGGGGGATGATGTAAGGGTAGAGATGGAAGGGATAGATACCCCGGTTTCCCATGTGGACCCAGGGGAAAATACCCAGACCCCTGCTTATGCTCTATGGCCTACTCCCTCTGTTGGATGGCCTCCACCTCCTCCCCTAGACTGGGTGGAGGACCCTGTGAGCCAAAGTGGGAACAGGGGTCGGAAGGAGTCAATGATCCGTGATTTCTCTGTAAAAGAGCTGGCTGCCATTGGAGATCGATTTAGGCAAAAAGCAGGGGAACATCATCCCCAGCTGCTGAGTCCTCCTGGCCCAGCTGTGCTTTCTGCTCCCACTGCTGCTTCTATCGAGCTGGCTTCTCCTGCTCCAGTTACTCATGATGAGGTAAAACAATGGGTTAAACAGGCTCTTAAAGATAACAATAGCATGTGGTCCTGGAAGCCCCCGAACCCTTCTGAAGCCTGAAGGTGTGGGCAGGATTCCCGTGTCTACTCCATCAAGACACGGCGCACACACGGGGATCGGAGGCCCTACATATCGTTAACAATCCACTGGGGTGGGGGTAATGATCGCCAATACTTGGCTTTGGTCGACACCGGTGCAGAGCACTCGGTGATTCCTGGTAATCCTGACCTCTGGACTGGACCGGCCTTTCGAAAAGAGGGGTTGGGAGGAGCGGTCACCCTGGCAAAGGAAATAAAAGTCTGTGCCATGGTGGGTGATAGCCCTTCCCCTGTCTGGTTACATGCCCTGGTGGCTGCTACTGACGAGTGTATCCTGGGTATTAATATGTTGGCCAGTATGGCCCTTAATACTAGCCAAGGGGGATTTGAATTTGGAATTCGAACTATTACAAAAAAATTAGTAGTGGGTCAGGCTAAGTGGGATTCTGTGATGGTGCCAGCCCCCATGAAACCAGTGTGCATTCCACAATATCGTCTCCCTGGGGGGCAGGAAGAGATTACTGCCACCATCGATGCTCTGCAAGAAGAAGGGGTAGTGAGGCCCGCAATGTCGCCCTTTAATAGCCCTGTTTGGCCGGTCCAGAAGCCGGATGGCTCCTGGAGAATGACAGTTGATTATCGATTTTTGAACAAACATGCCCCACCACTTGCTTCAGCAGTTCCGGACATTGTCACCCTTATTGAAAACATTGCTACTGGGAACTCAGGAACATGGTATGCTGTCATTGATCTTGCTAACGCCTTCTTCAGTATTCTTATAGCTGAGGACTCACAGGATCAGTTCGCCTTTACCTGGAAGGTGCGCCAGTATACCTTCACCCACCTTCCAGTATCGCCTTCCCTCTCAATTCACCATTATATTGATGATGTGGCCTCCTGGAGCCTCTGGCAGAAACAAGAGGGTCGCCGAGTCCCACTGGGATTCTGGTCACGTACCATGCCTGAGGCTGCCACTCGTTATTCTGCTTTTGAACAACAGTTACTAGCCTGTTACTGGGCCCTGCTAGAGACTGAAAGAATGACAGGTGATGCAGATGTTCAATTGCGACCTGCACTTCCTATAATGAATTGGGTCCTGGCTAATGATGCTAATCTAAAGATCGGGCGGGCTCAGCAGTCTTCTATTGTTAAATGGAAGTGGTATATTCAGAGTCGTGCGACCAGAGGGCCTGAAGGGGTGGGCCGCGTACACGAACAGGTGGCTTACCATCCCAGGTCAGGAACTCACTTATCGGAGGAGGGGGATGGTGGCTCCAATCAGTATGCTGAGTTGAAGGCAGTCACTTTACCCCATGATCACCCTCTTCATCTGTTTACTGATTCCTGGGCTGTGGCTAATGGACTTGAGGTATGGATGCCTGATTGGCAAAAGAATGACTGGATGATACATGACCGCCCAGTGTGGGGCAAAGAGTTGTGGCAGCTGTTGTGGGATGCTTCCCTCCATCGTGAGATAACCGTTTATCACGTTGATGCCCATACCAATATGGCGACTAACATGGCTCAACATAATGCAGTAGCAGATCAGCTTGCCACTATCAGCTGTGCTGATACTGTCCCCCTGGCTCGATGGGCACATGAACAGAGTGGTCATTTGGGGGAGAAGGGATCAGCTATGTGGTCCCGTACACATGCTTTATCCGTCCATCAGGATGATGTCCGCATGGTCGTACGTACATGCCCAGAATGTCAGCTTGTGAAGTTCCATACCATTCCACCTGGTCCACATGGCCGAATAAAACGGGGTGCTCACTCAGCTGCGGTCTGGCAAATTGATTACATAGGCCCCATGCTAGACTGTATGGGTAAATATTACATCCTAGTAATGGTTGACACCTTTTCGAGCCTGGTTTTTACTTTTCCCACCAAGATGGCTGACCAAGCTAGCACTATCCAAGGACTAAACCATTTGATTTATCGTTATGATGTTCCAGAGGAGATTCACTCTGATAATGGCTCGCACTTCTCCGGGAAAGCAATCTGTGATTGGGCAAATGACAACGGTATTTTATGGGTCCACCATATTCCTTATTACCCGCAGGCTGCCGGGTTAGTTGAACAAATGAATGGCTTACTGAAGGAACAAATTCGTTTGGAAACATCACTGGGGACCCAGAAGGGATGGTGCCATGTGCTGCAGCAGGCAGTCGACAATTTGAATCATCGCCCTTTAAAAGGATGATTCCACCGACTTCTTCACGCTCCTGAATTACAGCCTATTCCAGAGGAATAACAGTCATTGCCCCCCATCCCCGAACTAGAGAATGTTGGACAAAAGGTATGGGTGGCACCACCAGGTAGTGGCCCTCCTGTAAAAGGGGAAATAGTGACACCTGCCCAGGGTAACACTCAGTGGGTAGCTATTGAGGGACAGGATGATTTAGTCTGTTTAAACACTGAACGCTTATGGTATCGTGAGTGACATGTGTCAGGCTTCTTTGTTCCAGGTTCTCCATTTTACACTCCTGGTGATCTGGCTTAACAGCTGCTTTGATGCCAGCAATTGGATTTGTAATGTCGAGGACGTTCCAAGGGAGTTCCCCATGGGAAACACGGTCCGATGCATTACACCAAGGAAGTCCTCGGTCACCAGCCTCAAGTGCAGCTTATATAAATATGTTATTGTTCAGCATGTTTCAAAATCTGTTCGTGAGCTCCAGTACCTGAGTATTGTGGCCAACAAGGATAATTTGAGCCTTGGTTGGAATCCTTTCTCATGGCTAACTGCTACATTTGGGGGGGTGGGCCACACTATCCTCCGTTGGTTGCTCGCGTCATTGCTGATCTTTGTAATTGTTGTTTTGATTTCTCTTTTTTCGCTTCCTCTGTACTCAAATACTGGTTAGGCCTCGCAAATGACAGATTGTGACCAAGGGGTGGGATGTAATGGAGGATTAAAACCATGTACCCAGATGCTTTTTGCGTATGTGGAACTGACGACACTGGGTCCACACGCAGGTCACCTTACTTTCAGAACTAGCAGATGTAATTAAACTCAGCCATGGGGACTTATCTGAAGATACACTTTGAAATGGAATTCCACTGTGAGGCCCAGGGAAAGCAGTTGTCAAATGCAACACTCTGATATTGACGAATTGGTCACAACCTGTCTTGCTCAAGAAGTTTTAATAAGTATTTGTATCTACGAGATAAACCAGGAAATTATAACATCCTGGTTCCATAATAATTAATCTTCTAAATTGTAGAATGTAATGTTCAGTTTTGATTTTGACTGACAAATATTAGAAGGAGTAGGCGCATGATTAATTGTTTTTGGGGTATATAAGCCTGTGGTCCTGCTGCTGAAGTTTAGACTCTCCGAGGGGTGGGAACACCCCTTGTCAAGAAGGAAGAACAGCCAGAGTCCGAGCAACGTCCCGGTCGGGGGAGGTGGAGAAGCTGCTACCGGCGCCCTGACAACCTACTACAAGTGTGCAGTCGTTGCCTCGCTTTGGCAGTTGGGACCAGTCCAAGCGTTGATAAGTATAGTTGGAAAGGGCTTGCATATTGTAGTGTGAAATCAGCTTTTAAATTAGTAATAAACTTTTGTATAAACTGAACTGCTCTCGGTGTGTGTGTCTATTTTCTTTCGGTAGCTCAAACACTGTGACCAATCTAAAATGAACAAAATGAGAGGTATAAGTTTACACAAGACAGGCCCATATAGAGGGTAGGATCATAGAGGCTGAGTACAAAGCGAGTATCATGCATCTGGCACAGAATCCTGGACCTTGGTAAATGTTAATGCCCCCAATTTCAATGACAAAAATTTTATACAAGATACTTTCCTAAAATTGGCAGAGGGAAAGGAGAACATTTTGGTTGGGGGAAACTAACTTTTGTCTGGATCCTGTCTTAGATAAATCGACTAAGAAAATAGCTAAAACAGAGGTAGCAAGGACTACTAATGGTTGTGTGAAGGTGCTGAATCTAATAGATGCATGGAGGCAGAAGCATTCCAGGGAGAAGAACTGCTCCTTCTATTCAAAACAACATGACTCCTACTCTAGAATAGAATTTTCCTAGCTTTAGCCCATATAGAGGGTAGGATCATAGAGGCTGAGTACAAAGCGAGGATTGTCTCAGACCATTCACTCTTATTATTAACAATAGAAATGCCAAATAAACAAGATATGGTACATAGGTAGTGTCTTAATACATTGCTATTAAAGAACCAGGAGTTTTGTAGTTTTATAAGAGTGCAAAGTGATATGTTCTGTGAGACCAACTATGCCTCTACTCCAGGTTAAATTTCTTGTATGGAATACTCTCAAGGCATACTTGAGAGGCTAGATAATTGGGTACACTAAAACAGTTAAAAAGAATATATGAATTAGACCAGGAGATTACTTGCCTAGAAAAGTACTTACAAAACTCAAGTTCAGAGGATCATTACAGGCTTCTAACAAGTAAGAAATTGAAGTATAAACCAAAAGAGATTAAAGAGATCTGCAAGAAATGTTATTAAGGCCTATATAAATTAGGGAGGGTCTGTTAAAATCACTGAGTTCTCATCTAAATTATAACTCCCAAGAATTAAAAGATAGGTTAGATCTTCCCTTCACAGAAGAAGATATAGGTAAAGCATTGAGTTCACTGCAAACTAACAAGTCTCCAGGGGAGGATGGGTTTCCACCTGAGTTCTATAAAGAGTTTAAAGATTTATTGATGTCTCTTTACATGGAGGTGGTGAATCAGGCAATGGAGATTCAAACCTTCCCAGAATATTTTTCAACAGCAATCATTATGACAAAACTTAAAAAAAAAAACAAGGATCTGCTAGGCCTATTTCTCTGTAAAACACCGATTATAAAATACTGGCCAAAGGCCTGGCAAATAGATTGACAAAACATTTGCCAAAGCTAATAAATAAGGACCAAGTGGGCTTTGTACAGAAAAAAAAACAGATGACAGATAACACTGGAAGATTGTGGAGTATCATGCATCTGGCACAAAACAAGAAGAAGAGGGGTTTAGCTGTGACCTTGGATGCAGAAAATACATTGGACAGATTGGAGTGTGATTTTTTTTATTTTAAATCCTGGGAAAATTGGGGCTAGGTCCAACTTTTATAAATTGGATAAAGGCAATTTACCATGTGCCCAAGGCTAAATTTGTGACTAATGAACAAATTTCTCCAACCTTCCCACTGACAAGATCAAGTAGACAGCTCTGTTTGTACTTGTGATGGAAGCTATACAAGAGATGCCAAATGGAAAGTCACCAGGTGATGATGGATTTTCAGTAGAATTTTATAAGGTCTTTTATGAGACTTTGTCCCCTATATTTATGGATGTGCTTCAGCAAATAACAGATGAACAGTCATTACCAGAATCTTGTTCAAGTGCGATAATTACTGTGATTCCAAAGAAAGATAGAGATCCACTGAATGTAGCCTCGTATCGACCAATTTCTTTATTAAATGTGGATTATAAAATAATAGCTAAGGTATTGTCAAATAGACTTGCTAAACATTTTCCTCAGTTAGTGCATATAGATCAAGCAGGTTTCATTAAGAATAGATGCATGTCTGATAATATTCTTAGATTGATAATGCTGATCAATGCATCGAGACAGCATTCTAACCAACCAATGGTGGTTGTGCTTGATGTGGAAACAGCATTTGATCGGGTTGAGTGTAAATTTTTATTTAAGGTGTTGGAGAAGTTTAACTTCGACCCTCTTTTTAACTGGTTGGGTTAAAGCATTATATAAAAATCTGATTGCTAGAGTCATGATGAATGGCCAAACTTCTTTGCCATTTAAATTAACACGATCAACACGTCAAAGTTGTCCATTGTCACCAGCCTTGTTTGAATTGGTCATTGAACCATTAGCTCAGGCAATTTGGCTGAATGATAATATTAAAGGGATAAAAATTGCAAATGACGAATATAAGATTAATTTATTTGCTGATGATGTACTGATTTATTTAACTTATCCAGAACAATCTTTGAAATATTTACAAAAATGTTTAGTTCAGTTTGGGGTGCTATCTGGGTACAAGGTTAATTGGGATAAGAGTGAAATATTGCCAGTTTTGGAGGGGAATTATGAAGCGTATAAACACATTATAAAATTAAGATGGTCTGACAAATTAAATATTTAGGAGTAATTGTGAATGCTAATTATCAATCTTTATATAAATTAAATTATGTACTTTTATTGAAAAAGATTAAAATGGATTTGATTAAATGGAAGGATCTTCCATTAACATTAATAGGTCAAGTAAATTTTATCAAAATGAATATTTTTCCCCGTATTCAATATTTATTTCAGTCAATTCCATGTTTACTTCCAAAGGGCTTTTTTCAAGATTTAAATAGGCGGTGAGGAAATTTTTATGGAAGGGAAAATTAGCTCGAATAACTTTATAGAAGTTGACGTGGAAGTAGCATAATGAATTGAGATCTTGTATTTATAAGGAAAAAATCATATATAATTTACATAATAATTATTCTTTTTTTGTTAAAATGTAGTTGCCTTATTTGGAATATATGGGTTTAGAAATATCTTAACATGTTGTATTATCTTTAATTATTTATTTGAAATATGGTTTTTTTTTGGCTCCCGTTGAGGGTGCTAGCTGGGGGGGTGGGTGGTGAGGGAGAGTTGTTTGTTGATTTGTTTATTGTAATTCTTTTTATGTAATGTTTTTATATTCTTTTTAAAAGTTTTAAATAAAGTTAAAAAAAAGATATCCCACAAGACCCAGAGCTGTTCCTACTGGGAAACAAAATAGACATGAGACTTAAACGAACCTATCCAAATTTCAAATTCAATTTGTAATGATCATATTGGCAATAGCCAGGAAGTGCACAGCCGTTACCTGGAAATCTGACTCCTGCCTGAGCATTACTCACTGGAACACAGAAATGCAAATCTGTGTCCCTCTGGAGAAAATTACTTATAACTTAAGAAAAAAAGTGTAACATTTTTTTGAAAATTGGCAACCGTACTTAAATTCCATTGGAGCAAGATTATAGTGTGTACCACCCTATCTCCCCCGTCTATCCCTCAATCAGTTGGGGGGGGGGGGGCCAGTCCATCCCATCCCAACCAGGAAAAGTCAAGAGAAAGAAACAGCCTGAGTTCTGACCGCTACGTCGTGACAAACCCATAAAACCCTAATGTTATGCCTTATACCTTTGTTGTGAGTGTCTTGAATGTTGTGTGTGACTGTGGTTAGTCAAGTGTTCAATGTGGGAGTTAGGGAGGGAGGGTGATGAAAAGAGCTTGAACTCTGAGAAAACTGTTTAAAATAGATAATTGTAAATTGTAGTCATTGTTGATACTGTTATTATTGACACTGATAATGCTGATAAACTGACTTTAAGTTCAGAAATTCATAAATAAAATATTTTAAAAAAAAGAGAGAGACCCACGGATCATATTAAAGAATAGAGAGACCTCAATGCGCACATGTTATATCCTGCATTTCTCTCTTATGTGATATTAAACCTTGCACTTTTATCATTACACTTTTCATTTTGCTCTATTTGCTGTGCTATGTAGTACAATGTGCTGTTCTATGCCTGGAGAGCATACAAAACAAAGGTTTTCACTGTATACATGTGATAATAAGTAATGCAGTTCAATTCAAACATCCCTGATTACAGCTGCAGAGGTAGGTAAAGAGATATGTAAAACATTTGTTGTTAAACAGGAAACTCTGTAGAATCTGTGTTTGTAATGCAATACACAAAAATACTGGAGAAGCTCCACAGGTCACACACCATCTATAGAAATGGTTTTCAAACTTTTTCTTTCCACTCACCTTCACCTTAAGTAATCTTATGCTTTTGGTACTCTGTGATTGGAAAGGGATTAACTAAGGTGGTGTGCGAGAGGAAAGAAAAAGTTTGAAAACCTTTGATCTATAGGAAGTAAAGGGTAACCAGCATTTCAGGCCTGAGTCTGTCATCAAGGTATGATCATGAAGCAGGCAGGCACCTGAATATAAGGTGAGGAGAGGAGAAAAGAGAAGGATAGGGGGAGATGCAGAGGCCAATAGGTCATTGGTAGGAATTGGTAGGAAGAGGAAAAAGGATGAGGAGATTAAAGAAGGGGGTGGCTCTCTGAAAGGAGAGGGAGGTGAAGCTGAAGGAAAGGAGACAGAGGGTTCGGGTAAGAAGAGACTTAAGGGAGGGGTTTAAGAGAAACTGGAGGATGACGTTAATTCCAACGGGTTGAAGAGTGCCCAGACAGAATATTAGGTATCGTTCCTTCAATTTGCAATTCACTTGGAAGGATTGTTTGGGGCTCTGAATGGTGGTGAGTGAAGAGGTGTGGAAGCAAATGTATTATCTTTTGTAGTGACAGGGGTAGATATTGAGGGGGCGGATAGTGGGAAGGGATGAGTGGATGAGGGAGTCCCGGACAAAGCAGTCTCTGCAGAAAGTAGAGAAGGGAGGGGAGGGGAAGATGTGTCTGAGGGTGGGATCATATGGTAGGTGTCAAAAATTAAGGAGAATTAAACCTTGTAGAAGTGTCAGTGCCAAAATATTGGCTACCCTTTACTTCCTCCAGTTTCTTCATTATCTGCTGAGCTTATCCAGCACTTTAGTCTATTGCACAATTAAAACATTTGTGATATTTGCCTTCAGTAGCTACTGTAAAATAAATAGCCATTTAAGTCCATTTAAGTGCCACAATGTATAGGTTTCATTAGTTCCATATGTTCTGGATATGCCAGAGTATAGAGAAATATTGGAACAAAGTATTTCAAATTTTCTCTGCACTTTTAAAGTTAATTTTAAACTGAATCGCCTAACTGCTTTATTTGATATTGTTGGGAAGAGTAATATAACTAACAGCATCTGATCTGCATGTATTAGCTTTTATTTCTCTTATGGCTAGGTGGGCGGTGTTGTTCAGATGGAGGGACGTTACCCCACTTCATCATGCTCAATGGCTACAAGATTACATACTCAATTTCTGATTTGAATTAAATTACTTTAATAATCTTTGATTTGATATGAAGGTAGAAATGTTGTCTAATGAGGCATTTTATCTCTCTGATAAGAATTATGTCTTCTTTTATTTGGCCAAACAGCTTCTTTCTTGGTAGTGGGTTTAGATTCTCCTTTTTTTAAATGATGAAATATTAATACAATGTAATTTATGTGATTGAAAGTGTGGGGTACCTTGGATGAAATGATATGATTTAAGTGTAATGCATCTTTTTGACTTTTAACATATATCCTTACGTACTCTGTACTTTTTTTATGTGAAATTTCAATGTTAATAAAAGTATTGAAAAATAAAGAATAAATATTAAATGTCCACAGTACAAAAATAATCAAAAATGCTAATGGTTCATGGATGAAAAATTGGAGTATGGGATTTGTCCCACTGATTATATGAGGTCTCAGTTAAACCACAGCTGTGGTAGAATGAATTATTCTAGCCACTGCACCTCAGCAAGTATATAGTAACCTTGGAGAGGGAGTAAAGCCAAGTTTTACCATTGAGGTTAATCTGAAATCAAAATATTAGTGACATGGAAATAAATCAGAAAATTATAGAAAAACAGCATGTCATTTAGTCTCTTTAGAAAGAGAAACAGAGCTAATAGTCTGAAAATGATTTGATGAAAAGTCATTGCCAGTATTTTCTGTTTTATTTCTAGATTTGTATTGTAATTTAAATCTTTTTTTCAAGAAGTTAAGGGAAAAGGCAAGACAGATCAGGGGAATCTAGTTGGAGAGCCTTAGATGGAATAGATCTATTAAACCAGACTGTCATGAACAAAGTTAAAAAATGGTTCGAAGTGAACAGTTTGACGAGTTTTGGAACTTCCACCCACAAATGCCAGTTGGTGCTGTATTCTTTGTTATTTTAAATCTTTGAGACAAATACAAATTGAGTAGATATTTCAATACACACAGTATTTATTCAGACCTGTTAAGCAAATAAGATATATAGATGAATCATAGATCAATTATGATTTGTGGATTAAATAATTGTCCTTTTCTAAAGTAAGCATTGTTGGATCAATAAATGTTAAAATTTGCTGAAAGCAATGTTCCCTATAAAAATGAAGATATAATTAGACCAATATCGCCCAACTCCATTATTTTCAACAAAGATCAATGCACTACTTAGTTAGGAACTTAGTTAAAACATTCTATGTTTATTCCTATCCCACCCCAACTCCACCCACAGCTCCTCAATGAGTTCTGTTTTCACAAATACACTTTTTTTAAGTATGCTGAATAAATTCAATCAGTCTATTTCAGTTTAAACCTTCACTTTAATCCCTCTCACATTATTTTAAGTGATGATTGTTCATTGTTAATATAACAATTACTGTATATCATATGTAACATTTGCATCAACAAGAATTGCTGCTTTGAAACTGAATCACTTTTAGGATTGTGTTATGTGACAATCTCCCATTTTCCAGTTCATTTCAGTTTTGTGGGACTTTCCCTTTATGAGAACATATTTAACAAAAGCCTGCAGGTTTGGGAAAGTGACTGTGAACTTGCAGCAGGCTTTTAAGACAGCATGTTTTGAAAGTTGATACATTTGCAGAATGAAGGGAAAAGTCCCTGGAGAAGCCAGAGGCAGAGAGCATGTGACCAACTTATTGAGAAGACAGTACATAGTTTGCTGAGAAGGCCATTTTAAGAAGGCAGCACCAGAGTAAAGAGCTCTTTGACCTCGTTTGTAGGAATAAGAAACCCATGGCTTCATTGTTAGGTTATAGACAAACTATCATATTTTTTCCTGTTAGTACAGAAGGATGAGAAGACCACTTCAACTGACCCATGAAAAGGGTTCTATTTGCAGAAGAAATACTGTGCTTGGATGGTGAATAGAGTGAGAGTTACTTGAATTCCGTTGATCCACGAAAAGGATTCTGGAAGATTTGTGAGCATTACTTGCTTTGTGTCCCCTATGCCAAAGAGGGGGGAGTTTTGATTGGCACTAGTCTAAAAAGGAAATTTTTCTGAAGCACCTCAACTAGGGCTTCATGAGAATCAACAGTCTGTCACCCCTGGTATCTTTCACCCACCACATGAACTGCTCATTTCATCCAAGGTCTGCATGTCTCACCGATCCTAAAGCCTATGTGATGCATTCATCTAAGGCCTGTGTATCTCAATCATCTAAAGTCTGCGTGTCACATCAATTTAAAGCTCATGTGTCATCACCGAATTTCTAAATGAGCTTTGAACTGCTTTCCAAGAATTGAGCCTTGACCTGTAGTGGCTTGGGGTATTCCACACACACCCCACCAATATATTCGCGCATAGTTTAAAGTTTAAGTGAGATAAGTGTAGATAAATCTAATTAAGTTTAGATAAGTTAGTTAAATTAGATTAGGTGTTATACAATTGTTAATTAATAATTACAAATATGATTTTAAATATAACACCTTCTGGGCTGCTGTCTGGTATGTTACAGTTATTTAACTGATTCTCTTTGTGTTCCAATATTGTTTAATTCAGAATTTCTCAGATGTTGACTGTAAATGTGGATGAAAGACAAAATGGCAAGACTGTTGCCCTGACTCTGGATGCTCCCATTACGGTTAATTAAATAGACTTGTTGGATTGGATCATACAGTGTGGAGTGGGTGATTTTGTCTTCTAATCATCTTGTATGATACATCTTCCTCCACCTGACCCATTTGATTTTATTGCCTCTCTCTCTCTCTCTCTCTCTCCTTTTGTCTGGAATTTGACAATCCATCATGATTGCCTTGTTCACTAATCCCAAATGGGGCCCTTGTCCCACCTCTTGCACCTTGTCCTCTTTGCACCACCTTCTTCATATCCTCAGTCTCAATCAAAGGTTTCTGCTTGAAGCGCCGATCTTTTTTTAAAGTTTTTTTTTTCGTCTTTAGAGATGCAGCAGAGTAAGGCACCCTTCCAGCCCACGAGAGTGTGCTGCCCATATATACTAGGTTGGAAGGCAACCTGAGCACCCAGAGGAAACTCATGTCGATGCAGGGAGAATGAACAACATTACTAGATTTAAACCTGGGTGGCAGGCATTGTAAAAGTGTTATATCAACGGAGCTGCCCTACTGATTTTTTTTTCTCCCATTTTTGCTGCTTGACCCACTGAGTTCCTCCAGCAAATTGTATTTAGTTGTTGGATTGAAATACAATGTTTCTCATATCTCTGAGAGAAACACTGGCAAATAACTGCAGTATATTTTTAAGATGGTACACTTTGCAAGCGTGTCAATGGAAGTGAAGAATCTCTGTGGTAGTAGATGAGAATGCTACTCAGGCAGGCTACTTTGTCCTGCATGGTGCTCAGCTTCCCATAGGTGCAATCTTCCAGACAAGTTCATTATAACTGTGCCAGAATGTCTTTGACGCTCAGATGACAATTTTAGTTCCAGAACATTAGGCATTATCCTATAAGGCACAAACCATTCCAACAAACACACCAACCTATCTGCTAGAGATGGAATCTTTATGGAAACTGAGTCTCTTCTCTCTCTTTGGCTTGGCTTCGCGGACGAAGATTTATGGAGGGGGTAAAAAGTCCACGTCAGCTGCAGGCTCGTTTGTGGCTGACAAGTCCGATGCGGGACAGGCAGACACGATTGCAGCGGTTGCAGGGGAAAATTGGTTGGTTGGGGTTGGGTGTTGGGTTTTTCCTCCTTTGCCTTTTGTCAGTGAGGTGGGCTCTGCGGTCTTCTTCAAAGGAGGTTGCTGAGTAGACAAGCAGATACAATATTTTGCAGCACAATTAACTAATTCTCTCCGTCATACAAGAAAGTAGTGTGATGGCAATGGTTTTCTTAAATAGCAGAGCATAGTTCAGGAGTTTCCTGTTTTTATCGTTCTCATGTATAGATGCAGCTTCTAGCTGAAAATAAATTGGGCTAGAAGATTAAATCAACTATATGGAATAGATTGAGAATGAAAACATTATCAAAGTGAAATTAAAATAACAAGAATAGAAAAATGGAGGGAAAGATGACTGAAGCTAAAGTGGTGACTAAAAAACTCAAGTGCTTATTCATGCCATCAGCTCCTTTTAATCTAAATGTTACAATTTATTACTAAAGTAATCCCCTGCCATAATCTCAAATTCTGTAACTTTTATAGATTCATTAAAGAGGTCAGCTGGATAATAGAAGATAATCTTTTTCATTCAAATCCATCTGCACTGCTTGATAATTCTGTCATTCAAGAAAAAATCTTTATATTTAAAAAAATTGCAGTCAATTATATGGTCAGATGATACTTTTAATAATATTGAAAAATTTAACAGTTATCATCAAATAAATGCAAGTCCATTTTGCTTAATACATGCTGTCAATTTGATAAAAATCAACTGGATAATTTCCTACAAACATGAAAGAAAATGATAAGTACACAATATTTCAATCAAACAATTCCTGGCATCTAATTTTCCGTCAAATAAATGATTTTGTTGTTTTGATATACAGCAAGCCAAAAAACTGTATATGTCTGCTAAGCTTTCTCTGGCTTGATTGCACTATTTCAAGCATGGTTGCATTTTTACCTTGAATTATAATCAAGAATAATGGAGCTGAAAATTCTGAATAAGAGGAGGAGCAACATCTGACCATTAGTGCTCCCTGACACAATGAAGGATACATAATTCCATTCACATTTACAGACTTTGGAAAGCTCAGTAGAGGCACATCTGGGGCACTACAACCTTGTTCACACCATCCAACAATGTCCACAAACGTTAGCACTGTTGGACAGTTTTGACAGCTCGAGATCTGGCTTCTCTGACTATCAAAGCATTTCTTAGAAAATTATGATTGGTCTGAGTGACTTGTCAATCAGGTCAGATTTGTTCTCAGTATTGGGTTAACAGTGGCACAACAACATATTGAATGAAATTGTAGGCTATTGGTTAAGAATAATGGGATCTCCCTTGATTTATATGAATGCAAGATACAGTAGCTTCCTGCATTCTGCAAACTTTTCAAATATTGTTTCAAGTTTGTTGCTTATTAATTCATAGAAACTAATTATCATGAGTAAACAACATTAGCCTGAGGGTTGGTTTGAGGCAGATATTCATCACAACAAACTAATGAGCAGCCACAAGCATAGAATGCCAAGGGCTATGTGCTGGTAAATTGAATTAATACAGAAGGCAACTAAAATAAAGTGGGCATCATCTTGCTGTGATTGTGTCTGCTTCTACCACTTCTCCTGGCAGCCCATTCCAGGCAACTACCACCCTCTATGTAAAAAACCTTGCCTCACAAATCTCTTTTAAATCCCCTACCTGGCTCAATTAACGTCTTTGTATTTTACAGTTTTATGCTGGGAAATAAGACTTTGACCACCCTATCTATACCTTTCATAATTTTATAATCTTCTATCAGGTCTCTCCTCACCCTCCATCACTCCAGAGAAACCAACCCAAATGTGACCAACCTCTTCTTATAGCTCCTAATCCAGGCAGAATCCTGGCAAATCTATTCCATGCCATTTCCAAAACCTTCACATCATTCCTGCAATAGAACAACCAGAATTACACAAGATCATTCTTATTCTAAAAGTCACTTACAATTTCCATACTGCATCTGGTGCTCCCACTATGGTCTCCTCTACATCTGAGAGAGTGGACACAGACTGGGAGATCATTTTGTTGAGCACCTCAGCTTTGTCTGCCATAATAGGGTGAATCTCCCAGTGGCCACCCATTTCAATTCTCCATCCCATTCCCTTGCCAACATGTCTGTCCATGATCTCATGCCCTGCCAGACCGAGACCACCCTTAAATTGGAGTAACAGCATCTTATCTTCCAAATGGGCACCCTCCAACTGGATGGCTTAATATCGACTTCTCTGGCTTTCGATAAGAACCTCCACTCCCACTCCCTTCCTCCCCCATCATTTCTTCTTTCCCTGTCTGCTTTCACACAGACATGATAAATTTTCACCTAGTCCCTTATCATATCCAATCAGCACCTTTTGTTGGTCTGGATTCCTCCCCATGTTTAAATTCTGAGACTTTCTCATATGTCCGGCTACTGCCTTTTCTGATTTTTCCTTGATAAAGGGCATAGGCCCAAAACATCGGCAATATATCTTCATCTCTTATAGATGCTAAAAGGACTGGCTAAGTTCCCCCAGCATTTTGGTGTGTTCACTACATTCACAATGTCTGCAGCCCTATTGTGTTTCAAACATTAGGATCTTGGGCTTCATAACAGAAGCATCCAGTAAAAAAGAAATTAATATATTTCACCTTTACATATAACTATATAAAGCTTAATTTAAGGAAACATTCATAGAATTGTACTCCAAAAGAACATTTACAACACAGATAGATTCCTATACTCCATTGTGTCTGTGTTATCAAATCAATAAATGCTGATAAAGTGCACTCCAGTTTTATCTCAATACTCAGTGCTTGGCCGGCTGCCTTGTACATTACAACTCAAGTGCTCATCCAAGAACCTTTCAAATGTAATTCAAGTTTCTGTCCTCAAATTACAGAATTTACCTCTCACATCCTCAGCCCACCATTTAGATAGACAGAAATCCTCAATGTTTTTTAATTCTTTTTTTCAGTCACCCTACCACTGCCACTAGTCCTTCCAGTCCACTGAAGATAGGCCTCTCATAATTTTGTACAGCCTGATAAAATTTCATCCATGACTATTTTGTTTCAATGAGCACAGGTCTGGCCTTGTCAACCACTTCTCACAGCTAAAGTTTTCCAGGCTAGCAAGAACATTGTAAATGTTATTATGACCTGAGGTGTGGAAGAAAACTGGCTATGTTTCAAAGGAATTGGTGAGATACTTCAATGGCAAATACTTTTGACCCTCAAAGGGAAGAGCAAAGGTGGTCAATGAAACAATCTCCCAGTCTCCATCCAGGTTCCCTGATGTAGAGGAGATCACAACAGGAGCTCTGGATGCAGTAAATGAGCCCTACAGATTCATAAGGGAAGTGTTGCTTGGAGCCCCGAATGGTGGTGAGAAAGGAAGTGTGGGCACCTCTGTAGCATTTCTTGCAGTCAAAGGGGTAGATATAAAGGGGGTGATTAATGGGAAGGGATGAATGAACAAGGGAGTCACAGTGAATGGGGGAAGAGAGGGGCATGCGTCTGGTGGTAGGATTACATCATAGTCAGGGGAAATTGTGGGGAATAATATGTTCGATGCGGAAGCTGGTGGAGTGGCAGGAGAGGAAAAGAGGAATCCTCACCTTGTTGCATCTTGGGGCAGAGGGGACAAAGGGCAAATATGTGGGAAATAGAGGAGATGCAGGTAAGGGATGAGGATGGCCATAGAGGGGAATACGCAACTGACATCATTTGGAAACAAATGCAATGGAGGCAGAGGGATTGAGAGATAGGAATAGAATCCTTACAAGGGACAGGGTGTGAAGAGGTGTAGACATTTTACCTGAGGAAAACATGATTCTGATTGTTGGCCTAGCTATTCTTCTCAGAATTACGTAAAGTTATGTCATTCAGTCTGGCTTTGAGTAATATAAGTAAACTTAACCTGATCCTAAGTAACAGTGCACCCCATGCTGCTGTGATAAAACAACAAACAATAGTACAAAGCCCTATCAACGAATCATTAATCTTGCTGATGCATATTATTTTAGTTATTGAGCCAGCTCTCCAGCGCATGACGTCCTGTTTTGAGGAAACTGCCAAAATGTTTGGCCTGGAAGTCAGCCTGAAGAAAGCTGAGGTCCTCCATCAGCCAGCTCCCCACCATGACCACCAGCCCCCCCCCCCCCACCCCCCCCACATCTCCATCAGGCACACTGAACTCAAAACGGTCAACCAGTTTACCTACCTCGGCTGCACCATTTCATCTGATGCAGGGATCGACAAAGAGATAGACAACAGACTCGCCAAGGCAAATAGCGCCTTTGGAAGACTACACAAAAGAGTCTGGAAAAACAACCATCTGAAGAAACACACAAAGATCAGCGTGTACAGAGCCATTGTCATACCCACGCTCCTGTTCGGCTCCGAATCATGGGTCCTCTACCGGCATCACCTACGGCTCCTAGAACGCTTCCATCAGCGCTCTCTCCGCTCCATCCTCAACACTCATTGGAATGACTTCATCACCACATCGAAGTACTCGAGCTGGCAGAGTCCGCAAGCATCGAATTCATGCTGCTGAAGACCCAACTGCGCTGGGTGGGTCACGTCTCCAGAATGGAGGACCATCGCCTTCCCAAGATCGTGTTCTATGGCGAGCTCTCCACTGGCCACCGAGACAGAGGTGCACCAATGAAAAGGTACAAGGACTGCCTAAAGAAATCTCTTGGTGCCTGCCACATTGACCACCGCCAGTGGGCTGATATCGCCTCCAACCGTGCATCTTGGCGCCTCACAGTTCAGCGGGCAGCAACCTCCTTTGAAGAAGACCGCAGAGCCCACCTCATTGACAAAAGACAAAGGAGGAAAAACCCAACACCCAACCCCAACCAACCAATTTTCCTTTGCAACCGCTGCAACCGTGCCTGCCTGTCCCGCATCGGACTTGTCAGTCACCAACGAGCCTGCAGCAGACGTGGACATACCCCTCCATAAATCTTCATCCGCGAAGCCAAGCCAAAGATCCCTCCATTTGATTTCAGCAGTTATCCGATTTGCTTCTCTCTGCAATTCAATATCTTCTTTAGAATTAGTCTTACTTTTTCTAAATATTTCTCTAATTGTAGGCCCGCTAATCTAGAAGCAACAGAGTGATATTAGTCCTCTATTGAACCACAAATTGGAAAACAGTGTGTTAGCAGTTTATTTTACAGTTGCTCAATGGAAATGAAAATCGAGCAGTAATTTATTATCACGTGAATAAGTCTGGGTGAAAAACCATTTGCAGCTCTTGATGTGTTTTCATTTCTATGCTTCAATTCAACAACAGTAAATTTAAGGGCTGGTTTACATGTGTTGTCACATTTTGAAATAATCAGTGCTTTACTGTTGAGCTGGGTTTTGCTCATAAAAAATGTTCGATTCAGAATGAATTGGAAAAGGATCCAAATTGTCAACTAACTATGAAATAACAAAATAACACTTAAATGTTTAATATAGTTGTCATAATAGCTTATATCTAAGCCTATTAACCCACAAAAAATGAAATCAGACACTATGGGTGTAAAAGTCTCCAGAATAAGTTTTATTTGCATTGTTTCCGTCACATTAAAGTGCTGGTGTCATTAATACAACAATATACTGGTTAGTTTTGTTATCTAAAACTCTTAACATTGTACGTTCATTTTTGTTTATATAGTTTCATCTAACATCGGAATCTTCGACTCATTGTCATTTTAAGTAGTAGGAAAATAAAATGGAAGTAATAATGTTTGATTTTGAGTCACCGTGAACTAAACAGTTGACATATAAAAACAACAATTTATCTGTTTGTAGAAACTTTTATTCATTTTCATAATAATGGCAGGGAATCTTTTATGTCTACCTGAAGTTAATTGAATTAAACTGAATAAAATGCAATGTACCAAGATACAGTGGTAAAACTTTGCATGCTATCCGGTAATTCAGTCTATTCTTGAGTTCAACCGATAGTGCAAAATAAAACAAGAGTACAGAATTATAGTGTTACAGAGAAAGGGTTCAGTTAAAAGTGTGCAAAAGCATCATCATTTTGCTAATGAAAAGTCCATTCAATGGTTTGAAACTAGGTTTGAAACTATGCTTAAAACTGCTGGTATGTTTTTAAGCACATATATCTTCTGCTCAACAGAAGGGGGAGAGGAGAGCGTGAGTCTGGACTGGGTGTCTTCAAATATGTTGGCTGCTTTCCTCAAACTGCAGGAATTCTACACAGGGTTGATGAAGAGGAAGTTGATTTCCATGTGTTCTGTGCTGCAATCACAAGTGGCAGTTTTGTGTGCTTTTACGCAGGGCAGTTCCTGAATCAAGCTCTGATGCATCCAGCCAGGATATTTTCAAAGGTACATCTATAAAAATTGGTCAGGTGTACTGTGGACATATTCTGAAATCACAAAAAGTGTAAAATGCAAGAATATAACTGAGAAGGAGTAAACTAAAATTTAAGTGGTATTAAAAATATAGATTTGACTTTGATCTTTAATTACGATTTTGCATTACTGATTCATAGAACATTGGAACCATAGAATATTACAGCACAGAAAGAGACCCCTTTGGCCCTTCTAGACTGTGACAAACCATTTTTTTTGCCTATTTCGATTAACCTGCACCTAGTCCATAGCCCTCCATACCTCTCCCTTCCATGTAACTGTCCAAATTCTTTTTAAATGTTAAAATTGAGCTAGCATTTCACCACTTCAGCTGGTGGTTTGTTTCACATTAAGAAGTTCCCCCTCATGTTCCCTCTTAACTTTTACACCTTCTTTATTAACCATGCCCTTTGGTTTGTATCTCACATAACCTCAATGGCAAAAATCTACCTACATTTACTCTGTCTATGCCTTTTATCATTTTAGATACCTCTATCAAATCACCCCTCATTCTTCTAGGCTCCAGAGAATAAAGTCCTAACCTGTTAAACTTTTCCTGTGACTCAGTTCCAAAACACTGGGCAACATCCTCGTAAATCTCCACTGCCCTCTTTCTATCTAATTGATATCTTTCCTGTAGTTAGGTGACAAAAATTGCATACAATACTCTAAATTTGTCCTCACCAATATCTTATACAATGTTAGCATAACATCTCAACTCCAATACTTTATCCTATAATTTATGAAGGCCAATATGCCAAAAGCTCTCTTTATGACCCTATCCATCTGTGATGTCACTTTCAGGGAATAATGTATTTGTATTCCCAAATACTACATTCCCAGACTCTTTTCTACTGCACTCCTCAGTGCCCTACCATTCACTGTGTATGACCTACCTTGGTTTGTCCTTCCAACACCTCACATTTGTCTGCATTAAATTCCATCTGCCATTTTACAGCCCATTTTTTCAGCTGGTCCAGATCCATCTGCAAGCTTATAAAATTTTCTTCACTGTCCACACCATCTCCAATTATAGTGTCATCTGCAAACATGCTGATTCAATTTACCACATTATCATCCATATAATTGATATGGACAACAAAAAACAATGGTCCCAGCAATGATCCCTGAGGCACACCTCTAGTCACAGGCCTCCAGTCTGAGAAGTAATTATTCTCCATTACTCTCTGGCTTCTCCCATCCAGCCATTGTCAAATCCAGTTTACTACTTCATCATGAACATCAAGCGTCTGAACCTTCCTGACTAACCCCCATGTGGGATCTTGTCAAAGGCCTTACTAAAGTCCATGTAGACAATTCCACAGTCTTTCCTTCATCAACTTTCTTGGTAACTTCCTTGAAAAAATCTGAAGATTGGTGGAACGTGACCTACCATGCACAAAGCCATGCTGACTATCCCTAATCAGTCCCTAACTCTCCAAATAATTGTATATCTGATTTCTTAGAACATCTTCCAATAATTTACCTACTACTGATGTCATATTCCCCGTCCTATAATTTCCAGGGTTACTTCTGGAGCCTTTTTTAAACAATAGAACACTGTGAGCTATCCTCTAATCCTTCAGCACTACACCCGAGGCTAAGGACATTTTAAATATTTCTGCCAGAGTCTCTTGAAATTTCTACATTAACCTCCCTCAAGTTCAAAGGGAATATTTTGCCAAGCTCTGCAGTTTTATTCACCCTTATTTCCTTTGAGACAGCAAGTACCTCTTTCTCCTTAATCTGTAGAGGTTCCATGCTGCTTGATTTCCTTACTTCCCACAACTCTGTCAGTTTCTTGAGTGAATAGTGATGAAAAAAAATTAATATCACCTCCATCTCTTTTGGTTCCATACAAAGCCAACCACTCTGATCTTCAAGGGGACCAATTTTGACCCTTTTACTATTAACACACTTGTAGAATTAAGGTCTTCTTTTAGGCTTTCTGATTTCTTCTTTGAGTTTATTGGCAAATGGCCTCATTTTAAGTAAGATTGACCTAGTTATCTTTTCCACATGCAATTTGACCAGGCACTTTATGTTATTCTGCCAGACAAATTTCCAGCACAAATAATCCCACGTATGACAGCAGACTCTCATGATCATAACAGCTAAAGATGTTACTAATCGTGCAATGAGTGTTCTCTCATTTATTGACTTGGAGCTTTTGGAGGAAGCCTTCCTAATTTCATTCTGGAATTTTTCTTGCATTTTTTTTATACTCTTCAAGTACCTCATTTGCTCCATGTTGCCTATACCTGCTATACACCTCTCTCTTCCTCTGAATCTGCTCCCCAATATACCTCAAAAGCCAAGGTTCCCTATGCCTGTTAACTTTGCCTTTAATCCTGACAGGAACATACAAACTCTGTCCTCTCAAAATTTCACCTTTGTAGGTCTTCCATTTACCTCACACATTCTTACCAGAAAACAACATATCCCAATCCATGCAACCTAGATCCTTTCTCATTTCCTTAAAATTAGCCTTTCTCCAATTTAAAATTTCAACCTAAGGACCAAATCTATCTTTCTCCATAATTAACTTGAAACTAATGGTATTATGATCACTGGACCCAAAATGTTTCCCTACACAAACTTTTGTCACCTGTGGTGTCTCATTCCCTAATAAAAGAACCAGTATTTCATTCTCTCTAGTTGGTAACTCTATATATTTATTTAGAAAACGTTCCTGAATATGTTTGACAAACTCCAAACCATCCAGCCATTTTTACAGCATGGGAGTCCCAGTCAATATATGGAAAATTAAAATCTCTATTATCACAACTTTATGTTTCCTGCAGCTGCTTGCTATCTCTCTACAGATTTGCTCCAATTCTCGTTGGCTATTGGGCGGTCTATAATACAACCCCATGAGTGTGGTCATACCTTTCCCATTACTCAGCTCCACCCATGTACCCTCAGTAGACAAGTCCTCTGGTCTGTCCTGCCTGAGCACAGCTGTGATATATTCCCTGTTGAGCAATCCCCTTTCATCCCAACCCCCCCCTTTCTGTCATGTCTAAAACAACAGAAGCCCAGAGCATTGAGCTGCCAGTCCTGCCCCTCCTGCAACCATGCTTCACTAATGGCCACAATGTCATAATTCCACGTGCCAATCCACACTCGTCTGCCTTTCCTATAATACTCTTTGCATTGAAATAGATGCACCTGAGAACATTTCCACCACATACTACCCATTGACTTCTCACGGTAGGTGCAATTTTCACATCATCTTTTTCCCTCCTCCTTCCTTTATCTGCTCTGGCACTTTGTTTCCCATCCCCCTTCAAATCTTCTTTAAGATCCCCAGAGCAGCACCAGTAAACCTTCTCTTAAGGATATTAGTCCTCCTCCAGTTCAGATGCAAATCGTCCACACTTAGCCCAAGACCACAACAACATCTGGAGTCAAGGGATCCTGGTGAAACCCACACTGAGCATCATTGAGCAGGTTATTGATGAGCAAGTGCCATTACACACCATGCTCAATGATTGAGAATATTCTGATTCAATAATAATTAACTGGATTTGATCAGCTTTACATGAACAAGACGAATATGGCAGATATTCCACAACGTCGAGTGGACGCCAGTATTGCAACTATATTTGAACAGCTTAGCTTAGGGTGTCGTTTGCTTAGAAGCTAAATTCTAAGCAGAGCCTCCTGGCTATTCAGCAGACTCAGAGCCTTCACTACATCCAGCATTCCCAGACTGAAGGCTGGGTTCTGTGATGATGGGGATATCATGATGAAGCCAAGATGGATTATCACTATTACTGTTCTGTCTGAGGATGCTTTCACTCAGAGACCCAATCATCTCACCTGTTTCTTAGAAATAAAATAACTGCCTAAATTACAAAACAGCCTCAAAGTACTATGAATGGGTCAAATTGAACAAATTTTAGGCATTGAGGTTGTTTGTAAGGAGAGCATAAGAGGAATACATTGGGTGAATGCCAAGTCATTTTTTTCCAGCACGGTGGAATCAATAACCAGAGGACATTGGTTTAAAATGAGAGAGGAGAGATTTAACAAGAACTCAAGGGGTAACTTTTTCCACACAGTAAAAGTAATAGGGCTGCCAGAGGAGGAAGGTATTATTGCATTGTTTAAGAAGAAAAATTAGACAGATTCATCACTCGGATGGGTTTAGAGGGTTATTGGCCAAATGCAGCCAGGTGGCACTAAAAGTGGGTGGGACATTTTAGTCTACATGTGCCTGTGGTTACATTGAATCACATATAATTGGTTACCTCTATGTTTTCTTTCACATATTTCTTTCCTTTGAAGTTGTGATGCATTACAGGCAACTGATCAGTAAATCCAGTTGTCAGCTTCCTTACAAAATGAAAATTAGCCATTAGCTCTGTAAATGTCAAATATTATAAGCTGATAGAATAATATCCATCCAGGATGTTTCCTAGATATTTTCCTAGTTAACAGAATCCACCTTTATCTATAATACTGGACAATTAAGATTTTGTTTCCTAAACACTTTTGGGGTATTTTATGGATTTGGGGCTGCTAATCATGAAAATCATCTTAACATTTATCTATCATGTACTGTTTTTTTTTAAGCTATAACCTATTTTTTGTTATTTCCTGTCATATTTTGAGTCGACTTCAAGCAGACAAAACCATGAAGTGCAACATCATTGAAAATTAATTTTCTGCATCCACATAAATTTCTTCCCTGCTAATCTTGGTGCAGTCAGTGACGAACATGATGAAAGGTTTCACCATGGAAAAGTGGTATCAAGGAAATTGGAACCCATCATTGCTGGCTGACAATTGTTGAACACTGACAAGTACGAATGAAAATCAGCAACAAAATATTTTAATGTCAGTTGAACTAATGCAATATGTCGGTATCATTATGCAATTAAACATGTTAAATTCAATAAAAGTTAATTTAATGTCTCTCCATCTTCCTACATGATACAGCAAATCTGAACTTAGCTTATTTTACACTTGAAGTTGACTATTATAATCCCCATTTCTTTCAAGAACAAACTTTGAAAAAAAAAATAGTTGTCTAGTGTAATTTACTTTGTGTGATCTTGCTTTAAATCATTTCTGAAAATAACTTCAAAAGTCCATAGATTTCCTTTGTGTGATATTTTGTATGTGTCAGTCAGAAGTTAATGATCTCTTGAAAAAGATCACATGGTCGACTGTGTAATGCATCAAGCTGTGGTTTGGTAATTTTACAGGGTACTCACAAATGAGCTCGGAGAGATTATTGTTTAAAAAAATTTCATGCACTGCACCATAACATGACAAAAAACAATTGTTCATTTGTTAAAACAAATCGAACATCCATGTCAGTTCCTTGTTTGTTAATATATTTTCAATCAAACCACTCTGAGTGCTCAGGTTATGACTGGCTGCTACTTTGACATTCAAAGGCAAGTAAGGATATTTCAATGTTATGAAAATTCTCTGCTTGGAGCTTGGGTTCAAACCAGTTAAGTGCAATGAGTTTGAGCTAGCTTGAACTGGTGTTCTTTGGAGCTCTGGGCAATATTCCCCCATAAATCAACTTCATAATGAATGACTGAGCAACAAATGCATCAATAAACCTCATCAGGTTTGTTAATTTCAGTTCTGGAAATTATATAGCTCCACCCTCCCCTCCCACAACCCCCCCCCCCCCCCCCCCCACCACCACTGCCAGTCTGGACAAACTGTCAATATTATTAATATGATGTCTTGGAATCCAGGACATAAAATCTGCTTACCTCTGGTGTCAGTTCAAAGAACTGCTAATCACATCTTCTTCAAAGGAAGGCTTGACTCTGACTCCCAGACCAGCACATGAAACTCTGCAGTCAGAAATTAACCAGTTGGCTTCTGGCTCTGCCTACCATCTCCAGCAGTGAGGCAAGAACACAATAAACACAATATAGCAGTGGTTTGCAAACATAGAAAGATGCCTGATTGCTGCAGCAGGATGAGCCAGAAGCAAAGAACTGATGGTTCATGATATAGCTCAATGACTGGAACTGCAGTTTCTGCCTTGTTGATCCAGTATTTATCATCCAAGGTAAATTCTAGAACAATTTACGATAGCTTGCCTTTTAAAATAGCTAGAGACTATTTTATATGTTTAGGGATTAAGATTACTAAAAAACATAAAGATTTGTTTAGGACTAATTTTCTCCCTCTATTGGACCTGATCGGTAGTTTACTTACCAATTGGTCACCATTATCCCTATCCATGATAGGCCGAATTAATGCTATTAAGATGATGATCTTACCTAAATTTTTATATATATTCCAAGCTATACCTATTTTTGTTCCTAAATCTTTTTTTGATAAGGTCGATTCTAAATTGTCTTCATATATCTGGCAAAACAAGAATCCTAGATTGGGAAAAAAATATTTACAGAAATCTAAACTGGAGGGAGGATTGGCATTACCCAACTTTAGAATTTATTATTGGGCAATTAATATTAGTTACTTAAGGTATTGGTTGAATTATTCAGAATTATCTCTAAATCCCCATTGGGTAAATTTAGAAATTAAACTGGTACAAAATTTCTCAATTAGTTCTATTTTGGGAGCTGCTCTCCCTTTTACTCTTACTAAACTATATAAACTAATTGATAATCCAATGGCTAAACATACACTACGTATATGGTTTCAATTCTGGAGATTTTTTGGCCTAAGTCATTTTATCTTGGAAACCCCTATTGTACTAAATTTCTTTTTTCATCCCTCTCTAATTAATCAAGCTTATTTACTCTGGAAAGTTAAAGGTATAACATGCTTTTCGGATTTATTCTTGGATAACTCTTTCATGTCATTTGAACAATTATCCATGAAATATGATTTACCTAGATCTCATTTCTTTCGATATTTGCAGATTAGGAGTTTCTTAGTTTCGACTTTACCCTCTTTTCCCAATCGGGAGACTACGACTGTTTTAGAGGATATACTATATTCAAAATTCCCTCCAAAAGGTGTGATATCTAAATTATATAATATAATTACAAAAATAAATTCTGGGACTTTTGGAAAGTTTAAAAATGATTGGGAAAGAGAACTCAACCTTCATATTTCCAATGAAAATTGGAATAAAATTCTGCGACTGGTAAACTCCTCTTCTCTATGTGCAAAACATTCACTGATACAATTTAAAGTTGTTCATAGAGCTCATATGTCTAAAGATAAACTCCATCGCTTTTATTTTCATATCGATCCTATATGTGATAAATGTCAATTGGAAATAGCTTCCCTTACACATATGTTTTGGTCCTGTCCCTCTTTACAGAATTATTGGAAGGAAATTTTTTCCATTATATCTACCGTTTTGAATATTGATTTACAACCACATCCCATTACTGCAATATTTGGATTACCTATGATAGATTTGACTTATTTATCTCTTCCTGCGGATCGTATGATTGCTTTTCTTACACTAATGGGTAGAAGATCTATACTATTGAATTGGAAAGAGGTTAATTCTCCCACTGTTTTCCAATGGTTTACCCAAACTATACTATGTTTAAATTTAGAGAAAATTAGAAACTCTGTCTATGAATCCCCTTCTAAGTTTGAGTTAACCTGGCGACCATTTATTCAATATTTTCATTTGTGGTGAGTTGATCTGGCTCTGTTTTCTTTTTATGATTATGTATGATAATTGGGCTGCTAGATGAGATCGGAGTGATCGGCGTGGTTTAGCTATATCGGTAGGTTTTTTTAAAGTTTTTAATTCAGATTTGTTTTTTCTTCCTTTTTGGGGTTTTTTTTTCTCTTTTTTTATATATTTTTATTAATTATATCTTTTTTAGAGATAGTTCATACTCTAAACTGATCTAAAATTTTTTTATGATATATTTTTATTCTGCAATATTATTGTTTAATATCTCTATTAATTCATTATTTACTATGTATTTTTTATATCTCTTTGAACTGTATGTGTTTATAAATTATAATAATAATAAAAAGATTGGAAAAGAAAAAAAAAGAAAGGAAAAAAAAAAATTCTAGAACAGCTTTTACTTCCATAGTGGCAGGTGACAAGGATAGTACTGGAAGCAGATACGACAGGAGTGTTTAAGAGACACAGATATATATATACATGGTTATGCAGGGAATAGAGGGGAATGGATCATGTATATTTCTAATGACTTGCACCTTGGAGGGGAACTTGTAGTGATGATAGTCCCATGGCACTTTTCTCCTTCTCAGATGTAGAGAAAATGCATTTGATATGTGGTGTCAGTTGTCACTAAAGTGAATAACAGTGGTGCACTAAGGGCGGCACATTTGGTGTAGAGTTTAGCGCAACACCTTTACAGCAGCAGCGATTGGGGCCAGGATTCAAATCCGGCCTTGACTGTAAGGAGTTTGTATGTTCTCCCTGTGTCTGCATGGGTTTTCCCCGGGGGCTCTGGTTTCCTTCCACTGTTCGAAATGTACCGGGGGTGTATGATAATTGGGCGTAATGGGCGGCACAGACTTGTGGGCCAAAATGGCCTGTTACTGTGTTGTACATCTAAATTTAAAATCATTTCTGGGGGCCAAAACAAAGGAGTGAATGTTTAGATTTGTGGCAATCAAATAGCATTCTGTTGGATGTCATCAAGCTCTGTTCAAGGACATCTGGAAGGGTAATGCCAAGAAGCCTTAATAAAACTGAAGTCATTGGGAAACAAGCAGACAAGCAGACAACATTCCAGTGGTTGGAATCCTAAATTGCATGGTTGTGGTAATGGAAGTCTTATCATCCAAATCCCAGACCAACACTGCTGCATTTTCTCAAGACAGTGTTCTCAGCCCAGTCATTAATGATGGTTTCACCAAAGCCCTCCCTTCTATCACTTTAGCTAATCTTTTTACATAATGATAGAAACTTCCACAAACTATCTTATAATATTTCTCACAAGATTACTTTTGTTTTTCTATATGACCCTCGACCTTCCTTTGCTAAATTTTGAAATTTCCCAATCCCCAATTCACTTGAAATGTTAGTCTTCTCATGCTTATTGTCATATTTTTAATGTTTCCCAATCCCCCACGATCAACTAGTGCAACTGGCCATTGCAGTTTGCTTTATTCGTAAGTGGGGATTTCATCTGATATGCACAATGATTCTTTCACACCTCATCAGCAAATAAATCAAGCCATGCCAGCATTCAGATAGACTCAGACAACAATCAGATATGGGATGATCATTTGTGCCATGAGGTGTGGCAGCTATCAATACGCAGGTGTGATTAGCATTCCCAGGGCATTTCTCACTAGAATGACAGCATCGAGTCCACGCTGCTGAAGATCCAGCTGCGCTGGATGGGTCACGTCTCCAGAATGGAGGACCATCGCCTTCCCAAGATCGTGTTATATGGCGAGCTCTCCACTGGCCACCGTGACAGAGGTGCACCAATGAAGAGGTACAAGGACTGCCTAAAGAAATCTCTTGGTGCCTGCCACATTGACCACCGCCAGTGGGCTGATATCGCCTCAAACCGTGCATCTTGGCGCCTCACAGTTTGGCGGGCAGCAACCTCCTTTGAAGAAGACCGCAGAGCCCACCTCACTGACAAAAGGCAAAGGAGGAAAAACCCAACACCCAACCCCAACCAACCAATTTTCCCCTGCAGCCGCTGCAACCGTGTCTGCCTGTCCCGCATCGGACTTGTCAGCCACAAACGAGCCTGCAGCTGACGTGGACTTTTACCCCCTCCATAAATCTTCGTCCGCGAAGCCAAGCCAAAGAAGAGACAGTGAATAACAGGATCATATATGCCCTGAAATATTGAGAACAAGGAGACAATTTGGAAGTCTTGCTGGCTTCCCCCACCCCTCCCTCCGCCGTCTTTACCTCATGTATTTGTTTCGTTATTTTAATCATAGATTTTTATGCTTTTACCTGGGTTGTAGTGGGAGGGAGGGTGAAGGACCAGGGTGGGGGGTGGGGAGGGGGGAGGAAAGTAAAAGGGTGGACTCGGCAAACAATGACCTGTAAAAGGGGAGCACTGTTTCCCCTATAACACCTAGCTAATACGAACTATAAATAAAATTTTAAAAAAAGAAGTGCATTGCAGTCCCTGTATTCTTCCACACCATCTCAGAGGCTAATCTTTCTTGCTATTTAGTGGAATTCACATCATGGATAACTTTGTCAAAAGCATTCTGGTTAGATCAATGTTGTCCAGTAACTCCAATGGACCAAAAGAACCTGAATAGCAGGTCAGAACCTAGACATCCTGCAGCGATTGACCTCGTGACACATCATCTTTTCACATCAGGATGTAATGAAATATTTTTCCTTGTCTTAATGTCTTAATGGCTGCAGCTCCAAATACACACAAATGCATAGCTTCAGCAACCTTGGTTTACAGTGTTTATTATCATCCAGTTGTACAAGTACAATCTGATGAAACAGTGTACTCTGGTCTTCAGTGCAAACACAAATACAGACATAACTTACATACAGACAAACAATATATTTGCAGTACATATATACATATGTGAACTGTTCATCAGTCATTCAACAGTCTAACTGGCTGTGGGAAGAAGCTGCTACTCAGCCTTGTGGTTTTGGTTCTGCTACACCTGTCTCTCTTTCCAGAAAGAAGTAGTTGTGTGCGGGATGGTCAGGGTCCTCAATGATTTTACGAACCCTCTTCAAACCATGATCTTGAAGGATAGAATGGAGACTTTAGTGTTCCTCTATCGTTCTTATGATGCAGCCAGCCAGGACACTCTCAATAGAGCTCTTGTAGAAAGTTGACAGGATGATGGACGGTAGCCTTAGCTGCCTCAATCTTCTCAGAGTGCTGTCACTGTTTTGGCTTCCTGACAAATGAGGAGATGTTGTTTGTGTAGGAGGGGTCACTCGTGAAGTCAATTCCCAGGAATGTGGTGCTCTCTACACTACCGAGGAAGGAGGTCATCCCTGGTGCTTCTAAAGTGCACAATCATCCCTTTTGTCTTGTTCATGTTTGCTATTCTTGCATCATTATCGAAAATTCCCACCTCTTCTCCGTAGTGCAATTCATTTTGTTGCTGATGAGGGCAATTACTGATATGTCATCTCCAAACATGATGACTGTTGGAGATGGATCTGATATTCCTATGACATATAACCATATAACAATTACAAGATGGAAACAGGCCAATTTGGCCCTTCTCATCCCCACTGATCCAAGTACCCTCCTCTAATCCCACTTACCAGCACTATGCCCATATCCTTCCATCCTCCTTCCATTCATATACTTATCAAACTTTTTCTTAAATTACAAAATTGACCCTGCCTCCACCACCTTTCCCAGAAGCCCATTCAACACAGTAACCACTCTCCAAGTAAAGAAGTTCCCCCTCATGTTACTCTTAAACCTTTGCCCATCAACTCTCAACCCATGACCTCTTGTATCAATCTCTTCTACTCTCAATGGGAAAAGCCTTTCCACATCAACTCTATCTATCCCTCTCATTATCTTAAACACCTCTATAAAATCCCCTCTCAGCCTTCTATGTTACAAGGAATAAAGACCTAATTTGCTCAATCTTTCATACTCCAGATGCTGAAACCCAGGCAACATTTTTGTAAATCTTCTCTGCACTCTCTTTATCTTGTTAATATCCTTCCTATAAATCGGTGACCAGTACTGCACACAGTACCCTAAATATGGCCTCACCAATGCCTTGTACAGTTTCATCATTACTTCCCAACTCCTATATTCTATACACTGATTTATATAGACAAGGATACGAAAGGCCTTCTTCACCACCCTATCCACATGTGCTCCTACCTTCAGGGAACAATGCACCATTATTCCTAGATCTTTCTGCTCCACTGCATTCTTCAATGCCCTCCCATTTACCACATATGTCTCGCTTTGATTATTCTTTCCAAAATGAAGCACCTCACGCTTATCAGCATTAAACTCCATCTGCCATCTTTCTGCCCACTTCTCTAAGCAGTTTAAATCCCTCTGCAATCTTTGAAAACCCTCTTCATTATCCACAATTCCACAATTCCCCCTATTTTAGTATCATATAATCACTTACAGCACAGAACAGGCCAGTTCGGCCCTAATAGTCCATGACGTAGCAAATCCCCACCCTCCAAGTCATCTGCATATTTACTAATCCAATTTACAGCCCCATCCTCCAGATCATTAATATATATGACAAACCGCAACGGTCCCAATACTGAACCCTGAGGTACACCGCTTGTCACCGGCCTCCATCCTGATAAACAATTATCTACTACTACTCTCTGGCACCTTCCTTCCAGCCACTTTTGAATCCATTTGACTATCTCCAAATTAATACCCAAGGACTTAGCCTTACTAACTATCCTCCCATGTGGGTCTGTAGTGTGAACAGGAGTGGCTTGAACACACAGCCCTGAGGTGCGGCAGTGTTCAGGGTGATGGAGTTCAACATTCTGTTGCTGACCCCGACAGTCTGTGATCTTTCCATTAGGAAGTCCAGTTCCAGTTACATTCAGGAATGATGAGTCCCAGCAAGAACTGCTTCTCCGCCAGCCTCTGGGGAATGATCATATAACTCTAAATGCCAAATCGTTCAGGAGCCAACCAGAAGCCCTGTGCGAACAATAAAATCCAGGACCTGTTGAGACCCAAAGCACAGGCATTTAAGTCCAGAGATCCAGATCACTACAGAATGAACAGGTAGAGCCTTCAGAAAGTCATCTTGTGGGCGAAGTGGAGTTTCTGGATGAAAATAGGAAAAAACAAAGGATACCAGATAGCTGTGGCAGGCCCCTAATGACACAATCTGCTACAAAACCCAATCTGGAGCAGTGGAAGACAGCAAAACGTCATTCCCACATGATCTCAATGCCTTCTAATTCTGATTTCACCACAAAAACCACAGTGCACACCAATGTCCCCTAATGTTCCTCTCCTATCTGTATTTGAGAATGACATGTAGGCTGCCTTCAAGAGAGTGAATCTGAGGAAAAAAATTAGGTCCAGACTGAGTGCCCGGTCAAATATTAAAAAACTGCTAATCATCTTGCAAATGTATTCATGGATATTTTCAGTACCTCCTTCTGGCAGGTGGTGGTACCAACCTGTTTCATACCGGTGCCCAAGTAGTGTGTGATAACATGCTCAAATGACTATCGACCAGTGGCACTCAAATTCACAGTGATGAAGTGTTTTGAAAGGCTGATGTTGAAGCACATCAGCTCTTGTCTGGTGGTGATGTGGATCCATTCCAATGTTGCAGTCGCTGGGTGGTGTTTGGGGAGTTAAAGAATGCAATGATGTGTCTAGTGAATAAGAAAAGGTAATCAACTTCATGGTGCGCTGAAATGAGTGAGTGCATTCTTTATTGGTTTGTAAGCTGTGCTGAATCAGTGTTGTTACAAGTGGTGACCACGACATGGTACAACATTTCGAGGGTCTCAGTTTGAGTCAGTGTTTTGTCCGAGCTCTCACTGATCTTCTGGGCACTACTCTATTCACACTACACCTTACCATCTGCAGGCCAACAGCCTCATTGACTGTTTTCATCAACAATTGAAGGCAGCATTAAAAGCAGGTGGTTATGCATCTATATGGAGTGAATGTTTGCCCATGGTTCTCCTTGGAGTGCATACTGCTTTTAAGACAAATCCTGGATGTTCAGCAGCAGAATTAGTATATGACATTGCATTACCCTTGCCAGACAAGTTTGTGCATCTGAGTCCAAGCACAATGCTCTATGGTCCAGCTAATTATGTTGATTGTCTTCAGGAAAAATTAGATTACTGCAAGCTACACCTATGCATCAGATTTCACCTGCATTGTATGTGCCAAATGGTTTACAATGCTGTACTCATGTGTTCCTTCAGCATGCTGCTGTTCACAAACCACTTCAGCCCATTTACGATGGTCCTTTTCAGGTCTTATGACATCACCCTAAAATTGATCACCAAACTCCAAGACTCTACTGTGTAACTGGACCCTGCATTTCCTCACCTCCAGACCTCAATCAGTGAGGATTGGTAAGAGCATCCCTCCACAGTCTCCATCTGTTCTTAGCCCCCTGCTCTATTCACTTTACACCTATGACTATGTGGCTCAGTATGACCACAACACCATTTTCAAATTAGCTGATGATACCACAGAAGTAGGTTGTATAAAAAAGGGTCATAAGTAAAACATGAAAATCTTTAGACACCATGATTGAAGTAAAAACACAAAGCTGGAGAACCTCAGCAGGTCAAGCAGCGTCCTTTATATAGCAAAGGTAAAGATACATAACCGACATTTTGGGCTTGGCCATGGTTCTGCAGGAGGCCTGTTTATCAGGAGGCATGGAGCTTTCTTCGGTTTCAGCCTGTTATTCTCCAAACTTTGTTTACAAGGTTAGTTCCAGGGATGGCGGGGTTGACATATGCTGAAAGGCTAGAAAAACTGGACTGTTATCCGATGGAGTTTAGAAGGATGAGGGGGGACATGATTGAGGTATACAAATTTATCAGGGGGATAGACAGGATGAAGTCGGATTACTTGTTCCCAATGATGGGGGAGACGAGGACTAGGGGGCATAGTTTAAGAATACAGGGTAGGCCCTTTAGGACGGAGATGAGAAAACATTTTTTTACCCAGAGAAGTGTGAATCTGTGGAATGCTCTGCCACAGAGGGTGGTAGAGGCAGATTCGCTGATTGTGTTCAAAAGAGAGTTAAATAAGACTCTAGTGGGCAAAGGAGTTAAGGGTTATGGGGATAAGGCTGGAAAGGGGTACTGATGGTAGTGATCAGCCATGATCTGTAAAATGGCGGGCCTACTCCAGCTCCTATTGTCTATTGTCTATTGTCTATTGTCTATTGTCAAACTATGCATAGAAGATGTTATCTATCCAAAAGGGAGGAGTTGTTGTCTTTGACTCACGATTATCTTGTGATAATGTTATAGTCTTGATATTTTGCCACATATGCTTTATGTCACAGGTATCACACAGGTGTCTGTGGATCTTATGTGTGCACCCACATTTTGCCTTCTGGATTGCACAGGAGAGTTTGGCCCTGACTCATCCTGTCATGAAGGGAGCATCATGAACTCTGAGAAGGGCTCGGACCTCTGCATCCAACCATAGTTTCTGGTTAGCCCTGGTTGATCTTGGTGGCATCCTTAATGCAGTTGCTTATTTAGCCAGTCGCTGTGGTTGTGTACTCCTCAATGTTTATATGATATTTCACGTGGCTGCCTCCTAGAAACATCTCCAATCCATAGTCCCAAAGTAGTCCTGTAGTGCAAAGATGTTGGCATGAATATTATGAGTGGAAGGGATGGTGTCCATGTGGCAGATCATTTCATGATCTAACCACTCCTCCCCAACACCAACCCCCCCCCGCCCCACTCCCCCAACCCGGCCTCCCAGCACTGTCCAGATCTCCTTGTGAACTGACTTTGTTTGTTTTGCCAGTGGTCTATATGACGGGGTCAACAGGACAGAAATATAATCCAAGTATCCAAGGTAGGGGCAAGATGCAGCCTTGTACACACCAGGAACATTCATCTACACCAAATCCAGGATATTCTCTCCTCTGGTGGCAAAGTTGACATGCTGTTGGAACAGTGGTAGAATAGTTTATATGTTGGCGTGGTTGAAGTCACCAGCTGCAATCATGGCACCATCAGGGTGAGTCATCTGGGCTTTGCAGATGGCTCCATGAAGCTCCTTATTTGCTTTATCCTCATTAACAGAAAGTAAACTGCAGCAATCAGTGTGGCCAAGAATTCCCTGGGCAGGTAGAAAGTTCTGCATTTCACCATCAGGTACACTAACTCTGTTGAACAGGTCTTTACAACAGATACATTTGTGCCCAAGTACTCACCAATTTAAGTGCACAGACCACCTCCTCGAGTCTAACAATAGCACCGGAAGAAGACAAGGCCATCAAGCTGGATCGCTGAGAATGGGAAGAGTGTCCTGGAGCCACAATTCTGTAATGTCCAGAGCACAGCAGTCCTGGAACAGTCCTGGAACAAAGCCCTGGGAAGAGCCAATCTTACTGGTTGAGATGCAGCCTCAGGTAATCTATTTTCTTCAGTGATCTTACATTTTTGAGTAAAATCATCATAAGTTCAGGTCTGGAGGGGCTAACTCTCCATCTTACCCCAAATCTGGGACACTTGTCATGCTTTTGCCTTCTTGCAGAGCGTTTCTGATGGCTTCCCAGCATCTCCAGAATTCAGCCATATGGAAACTCACCTTATCATATTAATGCATATCTTTTTTTGCACATCTTTTCCCTTATTAGAGCATATGCTTCCATGCCTGACCTGTTCAAATGCTAAATGTTTCCAAAACTCTGTGATTGTATTGGATTCAAGCATCTTCTCCAGCAGCAGGTTCCAATTATCAATCACTCCCTGTGTAATAATTGTTCCCTCAAATCCCCTCCACAACTGCTTTAACTCATTTTACACCTATGCCCTCTTATTTTTGTTACCTTTGTGTGTGGATTTTTCATATTCTGCCTGTGAGTCAGTGAGATTCCTCCATGTGCTTTGGCTGCTTCCACATCTGACGTAGAACATAGACCGTTACAGGAGACAACAAACCTTTTGGCCCATGATGAATGCCAATAAAAAAACAAAATTCTCTGACCTCTGACCCTCTATCCATGTGCCTGTCAAAGAATCTCTTAAATACATCAAATGTTTTGGTCTCCACCACCACCCCTGGCAAAGCATTCCAGGCACCCACATTTCTCTGTATACAATGCTTACTCCTGATTTCTCCCCTAAACATTCCTCTCTTCAGTTTGTTCAGAAGTCCTCCAATGTTTGCCACTCCCACCCTGGGGAAAAAATGTTAATAGTCTACCTTATTTTTGCCTCTCACAATCCTGTAGACCTCAATTAAGTCATCTCTCATCCTTCTTCGCTCCAAAGAGTAAAGTCCTAGCTCCACTAAACTTGCCTCATAAGACTTATTTTACAATCCAAGAATTATCCTGGTAAATCTCCTCTGCACCCCCTCCATAGCTTCCAAATTATTCCTATACTGATGTGATCAGAACAGGATAGAATACTCTGTGTAGTCTCGCCAGAGATATGTAGAGCTTCAATATTACCTCATGACTCCTGATCTCACTCCCCTAATTAATGAAACCCAGCATTCCCTAGTCCTTCCTAACAATCCTATCAACCTGAACAGCATCTTTAAGAGGTCAATGGATTTGGACTCCAAGATCCCTCTGTTCTTCCACTCTATTAAGTATTCTACCATTAACTATATATTATACATTTATATTTGACCTACCAAAATGCATCACCTCACACGTCCAGATTGAACTCCATCTGTCAATTTTCTGCCCAACTCTGCATCTTGTCTATACCCTGCTTTAACCTTTAACACTATTCACAACTCCTCCAACCTTAGTATCATCTGAAAACTTATGGACCCATCCCTCTGCTTCTTTGTCCAAAAAAATCAAAAAGAGGAGGTGTCTCAGAACAGAACCATGTGCAACACTGGTCATTGATCTCCAGGCAGAATACTTTACATCCACTATTACTCTCTGCTTTCTACAGGCAAGCCAATTCTGAAGCAATATAGCCAAGGTTCCATAGATCCCATGCCTCATGAATTTCTGAACGAGTCTCCCACGGGGAACCTTATCAAATGCCCTTCTAAAATCCATGTACACCACGTCTATCTCCTTACCTTCATCAATTTCTTCTGTTACCTCCTCAAAAAACTCAATTAGGCTCATAAGACACATCCTTCCCCTTACAAAACCCATGCTGAATATCCATGAGAAAACTGTACTTCTTAAATGCTCTTAAATCCTGTTCTTAAGAATCCTCTTCAATAGTCTGCACACCACTGATGTAAGATGCACAAGGGGATCATGTGTGCCTTTCTTTATTCCTCAGGCATCTCCTCTGTAGAGCCATAGAACACTACAGCACAGAAAACAGGCCATCTGGCGCTTCAAGTTTGTGCTGACCATTATTCTGCTAGTCCCATTGACATGCTCCCATTCCATAACCCTCCAGACATCTCCCATCCATGTATCTATCTGATTTATTCTTAAAATTTAAGAGTGAGCCTGCATTTACCACATCAGCTCGTTCTAAACTCTCACCACTCTCAGAGTGAAGAAGTTCCCTCTAATGTTTCCCTTAAACCTTTCCCCTTTTACCCTAAAGCCATGTCCTCTGGTATTTAACTATCCTAATCCAAGTTGAAAGAGCCTACTTGCATTTATTCTGTCTATGCATGATAGTGTAGGTTGGAGATGTGAAAATACACCTCTCAACAGAATTAATTAAAAGCTGAATAGGAAAACTTTCCTAAAAAATTAGTGATATTAAAAATTGTCTTAAATCTTACTTACAATGGCTATGAAAAGAATAAAGAGCTCAAGCTGAGAAAAAAATGACATGCCAAAGAGGTAAGTATAATTGAAGAAACAGGGTCTAGAGATCGATCCTACCGACTCGCTTCCTCTCCCTCTAAGGGCAACCCGATAGACGAAGGCCAAAGTCTATGTTACTCCAGCGCCACTTCCTCAGGGAGCTGACAAAGATGGTGCTGGAGTGAGGAAGAGAGTTCCTGAACTGCCGTCACAGGGGTAATTGCGCAAGTGCGGAGCCCCACGCATGCACACTATGGAAACAACTGCTGTATATCAGACTAGGGAGCCTGCTGAACCCTTGTTAGCTAGCACCACTAGTCAGACTAGGACAAAACAAAAGGCCCGTAGGAAAATTAAACAGACCACTACATCAACAGAAGAAGAAATAAGAATGGAAGAAGAGAAGCCTTTACAAGAATTGAAGGGAGTGGAATTGGTATATCTTGGAGACAGGCCCCATTATGTACAAGCTATGCAAGAAGGTAAATTTGAAACCTCTCAAGCTACTCCTTAATCTATAGATCCTTCAAATCAATTGACTTTGATCTTGGAACAAATTCAATCAGTGTCTCATCAAATGAATCAAGAATTTGTTCCCAGTAAGGCTCAATTTAATTCACAATTTGAATATATTAAGGATGAAATGACTACTATTAAAATTGATATGGAAAATATGCTAAGGCTGTGAATAAGTTTAAAGCCAAAGTTCAGAAAATTGAAGAGGATTTTCAAGGCTGTCACCTTGATGTTGAACAATACAGTTAATAAAATGGAAGATTCCTTTAAGCTTGGGAAGTTCAAAGGAAAGATCTTTGACAGAAAATTGATATATTGGAAAATCAAAGTCATAGGAACAATATAAAAATTGTTGGCTGCCTGAAGATATCGAAGGTTCTAATCCAGTACAGTTTTTTCAAAGCTGAATTCCTAAAGTTTTAGGTTCTGAAAAATTTCCTAATGGTTTGGAACTTGATAGAGCTCCTAAAGCTATTAGAAAGAAATCTTTTTCAGGACAAATGCCATACTCTATCTTAATTAGATGTTTACTTTATCAAGATAAAGAGATGATATTAAGACTGGCAGTCCAAAATGCTAGGAAACAACAAGGCCCTTTTAATGATTGGGAACAGCAGAATATATTTTTATGCAGATTTGAGTATGGCTTTGTTTTAATCTGGCAAAATCTGTTTTATGGAAAAAAGGATACCAATTTATCTTTCAATACCGAGTTGTACTTAAAAGTCTTTTAATGAGAATTTCAATCACGGTTCTTTTCACTGATGAGGATGAAGCTTTGGTGTTTGCTAATTCATTGCTTAACAATAAACAAAATGTTAATCAAAGTTTCAAATTAAAGAGGACTTGAATAGATGGAATGATATGTCTATAACTTTAATAGGCAGAGTGAATTGTAATAAAGATAAATATTTTTCTGAGGATTCAATATCTTTTTCAATCAATTCCTTGTAATATATCTCAAAAAAAATTTAAGGATTTAAATTTAATAATTAGGAAGTTTTTGTGGAAAGGTCAAATGGTAAGAGTATCCTTAGAGAAATTAACTTATAAAATTGAATGAGGAGGTTTGCAGCTTTTCCACATTTTCAAAATGATTATAAAGCTGCTCAGTTGAAATGTATTAATGGAATGTTTGATTTCGATAAATCTTTAACATGGGCTAATATAGAATTAGCTAAAATAGGTGAAAAATCTATATTAGAATTTATTTATGTGAAATACCAAATTATTAGTTGGCACCTATATTGAAACATTTAATTGAATTGTGGAATAAAATGGATTATGAGATAAGTGGAAAAGGTAAGATTTCTCGTAAAACACCATTGTATCAAAATAAACTTCTTCCTTGTACTATTAATAATCCATTTTTAAAGATATGGAGTCAAATGGGGATTAGAATGATAGAAGATTCTTTTGAAGCTGGTTATTTTATTTCTTTTCAATGAAATAAAGAAAAATATAATGTTCCAAATAATACTTGTTTTGTTATTATCAAATTAAAGCTTTTTAATTAATAAATTAGGTCAAAGTTTAAAATTACCTAGTCAATCTGAGTTAGAAATTTTGCTTACAAAATGGGGTATTAATAAATTTATTTGAGAAACGTATAAATTACTTCAAAGGAAAATGCCTACATTGAATATTCATAAATCAAGATTAAAGTGGGAAAATTAATTAAGTAGAATTATAGATCAAGATGATTGGAGAATGTTATGTAAAGATAATATGACTAAAATTATTAATGTAAGATATAGATTGGTACAGTGTATTTTTTTCATCAACTATATTTAACGGGGGCCTGGCAAGATGGCGTAGAGTCTAGATGTGTAATCTCGACCTCTCTGACCAGACTTTTAAGAACCTGTTTTTAACTTTTTGTTTTCAAGTTTAAACTTTTTTTAAAACTTAGTTTAAAGTATTAAGGAACTGTTATGGCCATTAATGGTGAAAAGATTAAACCTTAAGTGCAGAAGAAACTACATTTTCAGAGTGTTAAAGATTTAGGGCCTAAACAGCCTGCTACAGCTTCAGCTTTAATTTCTTCCATGCCTAAACCACAAAGATTGCCTGTGGGAGCTGAAAAAAAATGTGAGACAACGACAAGCTCCGTTAATGATTCAGAATAATAGAGTTTTTTCTATCCTGAGTTGAGTCAAGAGGTTATTCAGCATCGGTTTTGATTTAATCCAGTTAAAGAAGTTTTGTGGTGTATAGGCTATAAGTCTACTTTTCGCTATCCGGCAGTGTTGAAGGTGTTTTGTGGAGACTTTCAATCTCGGTTTTTTGAGAATGAGCGTGAAGCAATGATTTTTACTGATTCGTTGCCAGATGTAAGAGGAGAAAGACGTAGTCCACCATTGTCTCCTAAAGAAAAATCTGGTTGTTCTGGAAATGGAAGAAATGGTAGAAATGGGAGAAATGGGAATGGAAAGAGTCTAACTTCTCTTGAAATGAGGTCGCCGAGTTTGGAATCTCTTGGATGAATAGAAGAACTTTCTTATTCTTACTTTTTTTTATGTCATTATGATATCTTGTTGTTATTCTTTGTTTGGCTGGGGAGGGAGAGATTTTCTCCATGTTCTATTAGTCATCAGCCACTGGTGAGTGATCCACACCCAAGTTTGGTTTAGGGATTACTACTTTTTGGTAGTTTTTTGGTTTTTTTTTTAACTTTATCTTTTTTTCTATTTTTTTCATTTTCATTTTATTTAGTCTTTAATTTGTGGGTTTTTGTTCTCCTACTGGAAGGCCTATTTACATTGATTTGAGTTTTTATATATCAATATTATTAGTTCTTAGTAATATTAGTAGATATGTCAAAGTTGAGGTTTGCTACTTTTAATGTTCGAGGTTTAAACAGTCCAATTAAGTGTAAACGCTTTTTGGCATATATTAAGAAAATGAAAATTGATGTCGCTTTTTTACAAGAAACACATCTGAATGTCAAGGAAAGTATGAAATTGAAGAGGGATTGGGTAGGGCATGTATATTCTTCTTCATTTAACTCTAGGGCTAAAGGTGTAGCAATTTTGATACATAAGAATTTATCTTTTGAATTACAATCAATGGAGGAAAAGGCAGGATGTATTCTTAAATTAAATTGTAAGATTTGTAGTAAATTTTGGACTTTACTTAATATTTATGCCCCAAATGAAGATGATGAAACATTTATTTCTGATGCATTTTTATATTTGGGTCAGGCTAATGAAATGTTTTAGTTGGTGGTGATTTTAATTGTGTTTTGGAACCTTTATTAGATAAGTCCCCGGAGAAAGTTAAGAAATCTAAGATGGCAGTTCAGGTTCAAGCGTTGATGAAAGATCTCAATTTAGTGGATATTTGGAGACGTCTTAATCCGACAGAGAAGGATTTCTCCTTTTATTCATCTAGACATGAATCATTTTCAAGGATTGACTTTTTTTTTTAGTATCGGCACATTTACAGGGGAAAATACAACAAGCGGAATATAAAAGCAGGGTGATTTCAGATCATTCTCTGTTATACTTTACATATATAACTTCTGAGAAAGTTCAAGTGGCTTATCGTTGGAGGTTTAATATAATGTTAAAAAATACGGAATTTATTGATTTTTTGAAAGAACAAATTAATTTCTTTTTGAAAGAAAATTCTAATTCTGTTCACAGTAAATTTGTAGTACAGGACGCTATGAAAGTTTATTTGAGAGGACAAATAATTAGTTATACTTCTAAAATAAAAAAGAATCAATTAAATCAGAGTCTTGAGTTAGAAAAATGGATTAGTGAGTTAGAAAAGGAGTTTCAGAGAGACGCTACAGAAGATCAGAAAATAGAATTGTCTAGGTTGAAACTGGAATATAATACTTTGCAATCTTATCAATTTGAGTGTATGATTAACAGGATGAAACAATGATATTATGAATGGGGAGAGAAAGCACATAAGGTATTGGCATGGCAATTAAAGAAGGAACAGGTTTCGAGGACTATTAATGCTGTTAGATGGAAGTTATTTATTACGTATAAACCTCATGAGATTAATGATGAATTTTGTTAATTTTATAAAAAGTTATATACATCTGATGGAAAACAAGAAAACTGATCGATTGATCTTTTTTTTATCACAGTTGAACTTACCGACATTAGAGGATGTATATATACAGGAGTTGGAAGCACCATTTACTGACTCAGAAATTAAAATGGCTATGATGGAAATGCCGAATGGTAAATCGCCTGATGATGATGGATTTTCGGTCGAAGTTTATAACATTTTTAACGATGACCTCTCTACAGTGTTTGGAGATGTACTATGTCAGGTTGGAGAACATTATGAATTGCCTGAGTCTTGTTCTAGTGCTTTAATTTCAGTAATTCCAAAGAAACATAGAGATCCTTTGAAAGTATCTTCATATCGCCCGATTTCGTTCTTGAATGTAAATTATTAAATTATAGCTAAAATTTTAGCGAATAGATTGGCTAAGTTTTTACCTAAGCTGATTCATATGGATCAAACAGGTTTCATAAAAAATAGATATGCCTCGGATAATATTTTACATGTGATTAGTTTGATTAATAGATTTCGACAATATTCAGACCATCCGATGGTAATATCTTTAGATGCCGAAAAAGCGTTTGATAGAGTTGAGTGGAATTTTTTGTTCAAAGTTTTGGAGAAATTTAAGTTTGGTCCTTTTTTTACTGGTTGGATTAAGGCTTTATATAGTAAACTGGTAGCTAGAGTACTGATGAATGGTTTGATTTTGGAACCATTTAAACTGACTCGATCTACTCGGCAAGGTTGTCCTTTATCACCAGCTTTGTTTGCGTTAGTGATTGAACCTTTGGCTCAGTTGATAAGACAGAATACACAGATACAGGGTTTGAAAGTTTTAGATGAGGAATATAAAATTAATTTATTTGCTGATGATGTATTGGTGTACCTAACAAATCCAGCTCAATCACTTTTGCATTTGAAGGAGTGTTTGATGCAATATGGACATCTTTCTGGGTATAAAGTTAATTGGGAAAAAAGTGAAATATTACTGGTGAGTGAAGGAGATTAAATACATAATCGAAGTTTATTACATTGGAGATTTAAATTTGGGAGATTGTTTTAAAGAAGGTAAATTTTTATCTTTTGATCAGATGAAGAACAGTTATGGTATTGATAAGAATTCTTTGTTTCTTTATTATCAAATTCGATCTTTGGTAAAGCATGTGTTTGGTAGATGACTTTACCTGAAATGACTAAATTTGAGACTTTCTTATGAAGGTACCAGAGAAGAGTTATATTTCAGTTATGTATCAGATATTACAGGATGGTATGGATAAAAAGGGTTGGGATAAATCTAAAGGTAAATGGGAAGCGGAGATTGGTTTTATTTTTTCGGAGGATGATTGGTCAGATATTTGTTATGATAGTGTAACTAGACTGATAAATGCACGTTATGCAATGATTAATTATAATTTTTTACATCAATTATACTTAACACCTGAAAAGCTAAAAAAATATGGTTTTCATGAATCAGATTTGTGTTTTAGATGTGGTAACGCTGTTGGAACTTTTTTTCATGCGGTTTGGTCATGTATATGCAATCTTTTTGGAAGAAAGTACAATTGTTTCTGGAATACCTGTATAAGATTAAAATATGTTTAGATCTGACAGTATTTTTATTGGGTAGTTTGCAACCTCTGAAAGGTCTGGGATTAGATAAATTTCAACTTACTTTTGTATATTTAGCATTATCTGTAGCGAAAAAATGTATTGCTAGTACGTGGAAAGATACAAATATGATTGATATTAATAGATGGCATAATGAGATAAAATATTGTTTAATAATGGAAAAAACACATATGTTTCACGTGATAACTATCATTTTTTTATTAATAAGTGGTTGTTATATTCAGAATATTTGCATTTTGATTTACATTGATTAGATCTTAATATGTATGGTTAATTTTTCTTCAATTTTTTTTCTCTTTATGGCTCTCCTTAGGAGAGTTGGGTGAAAGGGGAGTTTCCTTTTTTCTCTTTCTTTCTTTCTTATATCGTTCATGCTTAGTTTATATATATATTTTTTTAAAATTTATATATATATAAATAAAAAATATATCGTTCATGCTTAGTTTATTATATATGTTACTTATTATCTGTATTTTGAATGAATAAATCATTTTTTAAAGAACTATATTTAACACCTCAAAAATTTAAAAAAAATAATTAAATTTCTTCAGAATTAAGTTTTAGATGTTTTAAAGAAATAGGTTCTTTTTTTTCATTCGACTTGGCAGTGTATTAAGGTTTAGTCTTTTTGGATACAAATTGAATTATTTTTAGAGAAAGTGTTAAAGGTTAAACTTCCATTAGACCCAATGTTATTTTTATTAGGAAATATTAAAATTAATTGTTTAAAACTAAGGTTAAATATTGTGATGGAATATTTGGGAATGTTTTGGGGAGATAAATAGGTAAAGCTACATACACACACTTTAAAACAGATCTTATTTGAAATACTGAAGAATTCATATTCAGTGACTTTAAAGAAACAATGGAGAATGCTATGCACATTTCACAAGTAGGTGCTAATTGAAATGATGTCATGAAATGAATAGAATATTCTTTTGGAAGAGCCAGTTGTCTGTTTTGGACATTTTTGCAAGGCTTTTGATCTCTCTACAAGGTGCTCACTCAGAGGACATTGAGAGGTTTGTTTACCTAAAACAACAGATGGGAGCAGAAGACTGACTCCTATTGTTTGCTGGAGAAGGTCGGAGGTTTTGCAAGTGAGAGAGAGAAGGACATGCTGCTGGCAGTTCGAATCTCAGACAGAGAGAGACAGAAGGGAGTCTTGGACTGTGTGTGTGACACAGAAAGTGGTAACAAGCCAGGAGAAGCTTGTTGGAACTGAAACAGAAGCTCCAGAGTGGCATATGGCTGGAAGTGCTATCTATCTGATGTTTCTCTTGGAATAAGGAGAACAGAAAGAAACCCTGTGGTAGCCTAAAAGAAACAGGTCAACTATCTAGAGAACCCTGATGGGGCAAGTTTCATCAGCAAGACATTGAGGTGGTACCTCACTTGTGGAAATCCTGGAACAACAAATCTCTCTCTGCAAACCCTACAAGAACCTTCCTGAGTGGTAAACATTTACCTTTCAAGCACTAAAGCCTGGTGAACTTTATACATGTTAAATTCTGTGCACGGTATAAGAATTGCCTGCAACCAGAGAATTTAGAAGAATGAGAAATGAGATTGAACTGTGAACCAAAGAACCTTTCTTAAATTTACACACACATTACATACATGTGTGCTTAGAATTAGAAGGGGGTTAAGTTGGGTTAGTTAAGTTAATAGTGATAAGTTAAAATCTAATTCAGTTTTCATGTTTAAAGATAATTAAAAACAACTTTTGTTTATGTAACTATCTATTGCTGATGGGTTTTTGGGTCCTTTGGGCTCATAACACTATGTATCAAATTGAAGTTTTACAATTGGCTTTAGCTGTTTTGAGGAAATGTGTGGCCATTATTTAGAAGTCCGATATAGAATTAGGAATGCAAAGATGGCATACTGAAATGAGATCTTGTATTCCTCTTGAGAAAATACCATAATTTACATGATAAATATCATTCTTTTTTGAAAATCTGGAGCCCATATTTATAACAAGTAGGTTTGAAAATTTTAACTCTCAATAACTCATCCTGATGGTGTCTTTTGTTTCCATGGTGGTTAATTAGAATTTATATATTCATTGATAATTTCTTTTTTCTTTCTTTCTTTCTTTGTTTCTTTGGGGTGTTTGGGGGGAGGTGGGTGGGGGGTTGTGGGAAGGGAAGGATGGATATACCATATTTATTGTTTTATATGTATAATTCTTTATTAAGTGAATGCATTGTGTTTTTTTTAATTTTTAATAAAATATTCAAAATAAACAACTCAATAGCCTTGTTGAACTTTCCCTGCCATTTGCCTCAGCAAAAAACATATGTGTTGTAACCTCCTAGTGCTTGAGGTTCCATCATGGAAAGTAGCAATGCAATCTTCCATGCATCAGGTTAGGTATCGAGACCAATGGCTTGCAGATGCAATGTGAATCATTGTTTAATCAACTGCCACTCATGGTTGACAATCCCAGTCCAATTTACAGCATCGGGAACCTTCACACGTTCCATGTTTCCTGCTGATACCAATTTCTGGCACCATGTGATGTTTTTTCTATTGTAATAGAGAAAATTAATTTCTATTGTATAACTTATATTTATTATCAACTCATGACCTCTTTGGACATATCCATTTTATGCATCTAACCCGAGGTGGGATTTTCTGTTCATGATGCCCTCCAGTGGTCAGGCAGATCACCAATTCCCAATCACCACAGGTAAGACATCAGAAACCCTGGCAAATTTCTACAGATGGGTAGTGGAAAGTGTGCTGTCCAGCTGCAGCACAGTCTGGTAAGAGGAGACCAATACCCACAAATGTAAAGCCCTGCAAAAGATAGTGGACACAGCACAGGACATCACAGAAAAATCCCTCCCAACCATTGAGAATATCTACAGGGAGTGCTACTATCTGAGAGCAGCAGCACTTATCAAGATCCACACCACCCTGCACATGCTCTGTTCTCACTCGCTGCTACCATCAGGAAAGAGGTCTAGGTGCCACGAGTCTTGCTTCACCAAGTTCAGGAGCAACTGTTATCCCACCACTTTCAGATTCCACAAGAACAAATTCAATCAGGGACTCATTTAAGGAGACTTATTTTTGCATTTTATTGATTTTTTTTCCCCTATTCTATATTGAACAGTCAGTATGTTTACATTTCTTTCTTTGTTTACATGTGTACATGGTGTACATATATTCTGTGTCGCCCACAGGAAAAATAATCTTTTGTTTGTGTGTGGTGTCATGTATGCATTCTGACAATAAATCTGAGAAATCTTATGGTCTAAAAGTAAACTGCAGGAGATTTTTTTAATGGTGAATTCTCCTTCGCAACATGGAAATCAATGGTGTATTATCATAATGTAGATCAAGCATTAAAAATATTGTCAAATGCAATTAAAGCCATTTGCTCATGAGGTGTAGAATAATGACACAAGTGGTTGGTTTCCATGCAATAATTCTTTCTCTTATTTATCCTTTGATGGTTTTACTAAGTGCAAATAACGAGGTGGAATTACTGCAACTGAAGCACTAATTATACAAAATGATAATCCTGTTTGGATGAAAAACCTTGAGGGCTTGTGCTCAAATTTTTTATATGCTCCTGTTGAGTAAGTCTCTCCATTCATCATATTCATATTTGAACATTTCCTAGATCTGTGAGTTCCTTTAGCACACATTAAATATTTGTTTTAAATTGAAGTGTCAGGCCACCTCAGTGATTGCAACAGCACTGATGACTAAGACAATCATGTTCAAAATTCAAAACAAGGTTTAAATGTATAATCGACGCTGACAGATCTGTGTCACTCTGAAGAGATGTTGCATTAGAAGTGACATCCTTTAAACTGAGATTGAATGTGCTAAGATGGATAGATCCAAAAAATATGACCATTCTTAAAGAGAAACATTGTATTCAGTATATCACTTATGAATGAGCAATTGCTTCTTTCAGTCATGAAAATGCACCATTCTTCTACTTTCTCAGAAGATAAAGGGCTTTCGGCATGCCCACCTTGTCCCTTAGCAATAGCTATATGTACACCATCAAAAGCATACTTGCATCTCAGTGTGGTATAGGAGCTGCTTTGGTCAAGATCAGAAACAACTACTGAAGGTAGGGAATGTAGCTTGAAATATAATGTAAACTCCACCAACCTCCCTCTCCATGGAATCCTCTCAATCACCTGATGCCTTGGAAAAGCACCCAACTTAATAAAAGACCCATCACATCCCAGATACATTTTCTTCTCTTCTGACTGGAGAGAAGGTTTAAGAATGTGACAATTTCTTTCCAGTTGCCATCAGGCTCATGAATGTACCCCTTAACAGTGATCTCATGCTTCCTTTGTTTGGTGCTAATTAATCTTTCTTTTTGTGGCAGTCCTACTCTCTGAAATTGTCCCCTTTATGTCGGTGAATGAATGTGATAGAAGTAACCTGTTAGTCTGCTTGCAGAAGAACCCTTCTCATTGAGTTAGCTATTTTGCGATAAATAACATTAAACTTAAAACTTTAATTTTCTTGTTTTCTCTACGTGTGTCCGTATGTGTTTGTGTGTATGCACAAATATGTGTGAACTTCCATGCACATGCATGCTTGTGCATATATCTGTGTGTATGTATGTGTGTGTGCATGCACATGCACATGTGTATAAGTGTGGGTGTGGACCTGTGCTCGTGTGTGCACTTGTGTCCACATCTACGCATGGGTGTGTGTGGGGGGGGCGGAGGGGTATCTGTGCGCATTTCCTTGTGTCCACTTGTGCGCACCTGTGCTTTTTCTCTTCACAAGTATGTTTGCCTTCATGGTAATAAAATGTGGCATTGTCACCAGAATGTCAGGGTTGGTGAAATGAACTGCAACCCCTCATGGATGCTGCCAATTAATAGGTACTGCCATCTTGGGCACAGACTTGCGATTGTGGGATTTCAAATAAAACCACAGTTGGCTCCCTCAACAGGCCGTTCAAAGCCCGTGTGGAGCCAATGGCAGTCAACTGGGTGATGAGAGCATGGCATCTCTGCTCCCTCCCTCCCCGCAGGTCCACCCTAGCGGCAGCTTTGGCAAGTGCCACCTTCTTCCTGCACATCACTCAGATCCATCATTAGGTACAGCTTACTGCACTTCCGGGCCCAGTAGATGTGTGGTGTCAGGCTTAGGCCCTGCATCTTGACAGGCTGGTGTACAGTAAAATCCCCAACATCCAGCACCCACAGATGCCAAATTTATGAATTTTCCAGTTGACTGAGACTAAGATATACTGCATTAGGAATACACAGTTTAAAATGCAGAGCAAAATGTAAAGTGATTATGCAAAGTTCACTTTAATCAGATAATTCCCATAATTTACAAAATTTAAATTTGAACCCCGGTTGCTGGCGCTGTAACACCATAGCACTAACTGCTGAGCTAACTGTGTCACCATCATAATTAACTCCCTCCCCAAGTTTACAGATTAAGTCTTACTAATATAATTCATAATAATAAAGACTTTTACTAAGGATAGGGAGATACTTTGGGAGAGTCACCCTAGCGGCGAGCGGCATTGGCCGGCTCTTCATCCTGGGCACTGCTATTTTATTCAAACGCATTACTGAAACTTTATTCGAACAGCTGCTGTGGGCAGATCATGACCTTGGCACTCCTCTGGCTGAATGTTTGCTTACATCTTCACCAGGGTTTGTGTATTGCTTCAGAGAACATTTACAAATTTATATTTTTATTTGCATTTTTATATTTATTTCTTCAATTTTTTTATGCCTCTTAGTTGGGTTGCCGATTGCTTGGATTCCAGATACTGGGGATTTTACTGTATTACTGGCTCAGGGAAATGAATCTATGACTCACCAGTTGGCGAGCAGAGGATGTCAATCAATTATACAAGCTTCCCGCAAGGCTAGGGATACTGGAGAAGTGACTCGGACTTCACAGCAGCCAGGGGAGACGATGGTGGCTATATTTGGCAAGGGGTCTCGAAAGATTGCCTCTTATGCATTGTATGGTGTGGTATATTCATTCACCCCACTTCTGTGCATGAGGAAACTGCAAAGTCCCACATTAACTGCTTGGAGGAGCTGACTGCTTTAAAAATATTTTACAGGCTGGAGAATGATTATCAGTAAGTTCTATATAAAGACCCATACAATTATGTCCCCTATATCGCCCTAATGATCCAGCCACTGTGAGACTTATGATTGAATAACACAACACAGCAGCAACTTCTGTCAAGCCTCTCCTACTCCACCTTTTCCGTCACTAAGCAAGAAGGATATGTGTGGATGGGAACTGACCAGTCTGTTCCAACACCAAAGCCCTCTGCCACTCCTTGGTAACTATGTATTTGTGGGTGGCTCATTAAAACCATGTAGGTGCAGTCTATTCACAGCAGAGTCACATCGTTACCCTCAAGAAAAATCCTCAATTACCTGCCATCTAACAATATCAATTAGCACCTTAAGGTGAGGAGGACATTTTTACAGTGATTGATACTTTGATAAACCAGGGTGTGATTGTTAGCACTCAGAGACCATGTAATACTCCTATTTTGCCCATCTCTAAACCAGGAAAGCAGAAAGAGAGGCGATTTGTGCAAGACCTCCGTGCAATTAATCGAATAGTTGTGCACACCGCCTCTTTGGTTCCCTATACTAATACAATTTCTGTTATCCCTGCAGAAGCCACAATTTTTATCAAAGTTGATTTGTGCTCAGCCTTTGTCTCCATAGTACTTCACAAGGACAGCCAGGATTTATTTGACTTCACTTATCGTACTTGGACAAGAATGCCTCAAGGCTACATTGAAAGTCCTGTTATTTATGCTGCAGCTGTTCATCATGAATTAGAAATCCTGCTGCTTTCTGTTAATCCAAAGGCCAAAGTGGCAGGGCAAGGTGCCGGAGGCTGGTACAGCCAGCTGGGCGGGATGTCAGCGGGCGGCCAATGGGCCTGCCATAGCCCGCCCCACTGCGCACTGACAGCCCTGCCGGCTGAGTACCTGATTGGCTGCTCATATTATATGATGGGGGACACTGTTGGTGTGTAGTGTTTTTTTTTAACAGGGGAGGTGCAATGTCAGTGGTTGCCCTAGGATGCCACTTTAGCTAGATACGCCATTGGATTCCATGGACTCTGGAGTGGCAGGAAGCTTTCTATTGTTTAAATGATGTCTTGCTATCTGCCCCTGGCTCCGGATTATCAATTCTTCAGCAATCAACCCTGCCTCATTCCTGCCAGAACCAACCGATGAAGGGATTGGACAAGTTGAGTATGTCTGCCTGCTCTCGTTACACCATTACCTCCCCTCATCCTGACCAGTTAGATTAGCCTTTGGAATATTCACATCTGGTGTACTACATTGACAATTCATCATATAGTCTCAGAGATAATGTCCTTCTAGCTGGTTATTTTATTGTTTCACCATTTGAACTTATGGAAGACTTTGCCCTTCCGCAGGGAACTGTCTCTGAGATGGTTGAATTTTTTGTCTCGATACATGCTTGCAAGGTGAATATCCAAAATGAACCCACACAAATGGTGGGACCAGACAACATACCTGGTCAGATACTGAAGGGCTGTGCAGACCAATTAACGGAGGTTTTCACTAACATTTTCAACACCTCACTGCAGCAGTCCATCATTCCTGCAGGATTCAAGACAGCACCTTAATCCTTGTACCCAAGAGGGCAACAATAACAGGCCTCAATGACTACCACCCTGTGGCACTGACCTCCACCATTATGAAATGCTTTGGGTGTATAGTGATGGATCACATCAAAGCACTCAATTCTGCACTCAATTCAATTCACCTACAGAAGAAACTATTCCACAGACAAAGCCTTGTCACTTCATTCCTCTTGGCCCACCTGGAGAATGACCTTATATGCTGGACAGCTGTTTATTGACTTCAGCTTGGCATTTAATATGATCATTCCCCAGAGGCTGGTGAAGAAGCTGTCCTAGCTGGGGCTCAACACTCTTCTCTCTGTAACTGGATCTTGGATTTCCAAATGGAAAGACCATAGTCTATCCATGTCAGTAGCAGAATGTCAAACACCGTCACGCTGTGCACTGGCACATCTAAGGGCTATGTGCTCAATCCGCTCCTGTTCGTGCTACTGACCCATGATTGCATCACCAGACCCAGCTCCAACAGAGTCATCAAATTTGCACAACAGTAGTTGGCCTCATCAGCAACAACGATGAGTCATTCTTCAGAGAAGAGGTGGAAGATCTCGTGAATTGGAACCAGAGTACAGCAATCTGAGTCTCAGTGTGAACAAGATGAAGGAGATGATCATGGACTTCAGGAGGATCAGGAATGACCACCATCTAATACACATCAAAACTTGGTTGTGGAGAGCACCAAGTGACCTATCGTGGACACTCAACATCTCCTCACTTCTCAAGAAGGCACACCAATGACTGCACTTCCTGAGAAGATGAAGTGGGCAAGGCTATCAGCCACCATTATGTCATCCTTCTATAGGAACTCTATCAAGAGTGTCCTGGTTGGCTGCATCAAACTGTGGTACAGTTGCTGCAGAGAAATGGATCAGAGATCAATCCACAGGACCATAAGAGTGGCAAAGAGGATCACTGGAGACTTCTTCCCCCCTATCAACATGATCTACCAGCATCATTGTCTGAAGAGGGTGCACAAAATCATTGAGGACCCCTTCCATCATGCACACAGCATCTTTCAACTGCTTCCTTCATGGGAGAGATAGAGGAGTATCAGAGCCAGCACCACCAGGCTGAGGACCAGCTTCTTCCCACAGGCAGTAAGAAAACTGAACCACCAAAGGAACTGCTCACACTAACCATCCAAGACTCTCATTTGTACAAAACAATATTTATTTACTTATTTTTATAGATAAAATACTTGTCCTGCATATGTATATGTATTATTTGTCTGCAAGTGTGTTATATCTAGTTGTATGTCTGCGTTTTTGTACCGAGGACCAGAGAACGCTGTTTCGTCGGGTTGTACTTGTACAATCAGATGACAATGAACTTGACGACTTGTATCCTCCCCCAACGATATTACTCAGCGATGGTTTGCAATGGGAGACATAGTGGTATGGACATGTGTTGTCCATCTTCAACACAGTAAAAGCAGGACTCCATGAAAATTTGCTCACCTGCCTAGTCCTGATAAGCTAGTTGAACAGTTGCAAATTGATTTCAAACACATGCTGGCCAGCAAACAATTCAAATATTTGTTAGTTATAGTTGATATGTTCTCTCAATGAATGAAAGCTTAACTGACTAAAAGAGATGAAGCTAGAATAGTTTTAAAAGTTCTAATTAAAGAATTTGGTTTACCTTTAGGGATCAACAGTGATTTGGAGTCTCATTTTGATAATATGTTAATAAAAGGCCTGGCTGAAGCTCTGGGATTCAGGTGGAAATTATATATCCCAAAATGCCCTCAGTTTTCCAGAATAGTTGAACGGATGAATGAAGGCATTAAGAAAGATTTGTTTACATCATAAGGTCAGGTGGTCATCACCCTGCTCATTGTAATGTACATGTTGAGAAATCCCCAATGAAATATTGATGGGCTGACCAATGCCTACTGGATCTAAGCCTCCTCTGATCCCAAACAAGGTAGTTCTAATTTGGTCAAATGAGGGTAAATTAAATTAAGCCCAAACTATCTGCAATCAATCCAGGGTGAAAGTGTGGTCAGCAGTAACAAATGTGAAAATTAATAACCTTACAGATAAAGGGTACCTTATCATTAATTGGGCTGGGATCATCAATAAACAGGTCAACTTCCCTGGGAAGGAACTATTATATCAACATAGATGAGAAATCAAAATGAGTATCTTGCAATGCACCCATATCCTGTGGATTATAATCCACCCTATCACGGCGAAGCATCACTAAACCAGTAGAATGCAGATACTAAAGATTGGTGAATGAAGGCAAAGATAGGATGGGTGTGTTAATCTAAAAGATTAGCAAGGAGGGATCTGTGGAAGAAATTTGGCTCTGTCATCAACAAAATTGGCAGATAGCCTGTTTTAATACGGATACTGTTCCACAAGATTTTATTTATTTATTTTATTTAGAAGCTATGTTGTAGCCTACATTGTCAAGCCTACATTATTTTGAATTACATTTAAAATTCTAAATGTTGTAGCCTACATTGTCAAGCCTACATTATTTTGAATTACATTTAAAATTCTAAATGTTGTAGCCTACATTGTCAAGCCTACATTATTTTGAATTACATTTAAAATTCTAAATGTTGTAGCCTACATTGTCAAGCCTACATTATTTTGAATTACATTTAAAATTCTAAATTAAATTAAATTTTAAAATGAAATTAAATTTAAAATGTAAATTATTTTTTTTAAATTTAGTCATACAGCACAGTCAACAGACCCTTTTGGCCCAAGAGCCCATGCCACCCACTTACACCCAATTGACCCCAGTGTGTTTTTGAATGGTGGGAGGAAACCAGAGTCACCAGAGAAAACCCACGCAGACATGGGGAGAGCGTATCCTTAGGATAATGCTGGATTTGAACACAGTTGCTCTAATTGCTACACTAACCATGATTATTGATGCATTCTTCTTCAAATTAGACAAAACTAAGATTTTAAAAGACAAAAATTGTAATAAAGGTCTTGATGTAATTTTTAATGGGTGTATTCCATGATGTAATCCTATTTTACGTAACAGCTTGTCTCTCGTATACGTGTTTATACAGATAGATTTCAGAGTTGGATAGCAGTGGAGATTGGTGCCTACTTTCTATGATATATCATGTGAAATAAAGTCTGTAAAATGATACTTGGAGGTCTCCAATCAGTTAATTTCATCAATACGATGCCTGCCTTTTTGTTGGCTACTTTTTTTTTTTGTTTTTTTTTTAAATTTTTTATTTTTCACACCATAAATCACATTAGCCATGATATACACTATTTCTTTTTCACACATATACAGTGACTTTTTCTCCCCCCCCCTCCCTCCTCCCAAGCCACCCCCCCACCACCCCCCCTCATCCATTTTAGGTATACAATCTAGGTTGCATTAAGCCAGTCAGACAATGTTGTGATTCAACAAAAATACACCAGAAATTCTACTGAGTCCATTCTTTTCTTTCCTTCTCCTTCCATCAACTTAGGTAATGTTTGTCCCCGGTAGGTTTTCGCTATTGTATTTAATGTAAGGCTCCTATACTTGTTCGAATATTTCAATATTATTTCTTAACCTATATGTTATTTTTTCTAATGGAATACATTTATTCATTTAAATTTAGTAGTTTCTTCCTTTTAATTTGGTTATGTATTCCATTAATATTTAAAGTCATATAGTTCAGCGTAGCCCTTTTATATTTTGTTTATCTTCTCTTTCCGTTTTTCCATCATTACCTTTCCTCCTTTTCCATTTCTGTTTTCTTATTTTCAACTCTTTATAAGACAACATTCCTACAACATCCAACATTTTCCTTATTCTCCTATTTCTATCTTATTTATCCCCAATCTCCCCTTCCCCTCCTGAGTTGTCCTTTATCCCTTGTTGGACAACCACATCTCCCCTCTCCATTTGGATTTGCGAATCTACTCGCAAGCGTCAACTGATTTTGCAGTGACCGCTATTTCCCCCCACCCCGCCCCCCCCAGAAAAGATTTCACTTCTCATATGTCACAAAGGTCACTCTTTTAATTCCCTCCTTATTCTCTCTATTCCATTACCTTCCCTTATTAATTCTTGTCTATACTATCTATATTTTCCTCTAAGTACAGATACTTTCACGTATGCATATTGTCTCTATTCACTCTTATACCTCTTTACCCGCATACATATCAATCGTGATCATTTTTACTCTCATTACCCGTCTTCATCCCTCAGTCTATTTTTGTCTTTACCCACATACATATCAATCGTGATCATTTTAACTCTCATTACCCGTCTTCCTCCCTCAGTCTATTTTTGTAATTGTTCTGCAAATTTTCGTGCTTCTTCTGGATCCGAGAATAGTCTGTTTTGTTGTCCTGGAATAAATATTTTCAATACCGCTGGATTCTTTAGTATAAATTTATACCCTTTCTTCCATAAAATCGCCTTTGCTGTATTGAACTCTTTTCTCTTCTTTAGGAGTTCAAAACTTATATCTGGATAGATGAAGATTTTTTGCCCTTTATACTCCAGTGGTTTGTTGCCCTCTCTTACTTTTTCCATTGTCTTCTCCAGTACCTTTTCTCTTGTAGTATATCTTAGGAATTTTACTACAATAGATCTTGGTTTTTGTTGTGGTTGTGGTTTAGAGGCCAATACTCTATGTGCCCTTTCTATTTCCATTTCTTGCTGTAGTTCTGGACATCCTAGGGTCTTAGGGATCCACTCTTTTATAAACTCCCTCATATTCTTGCCTTCTTCATCTTCCTTAAGGCCCACTATCTTTATGTTATTTCTTCTGTTATAATTTTCCATTGTATCTATTTTTTGAGCTAGTAGTTCTTGTGTCTCTTTAGTTTTTTTATTAGATTCCTCCGATTTCTTTTTTAAGTCTTCTACCTCCATTTCTGCTGCTACTGCCCGCTCTTCCATCTTGTCCATTTTCTTTCCCATTTCTGTTAAAGTCATCTCTATTTTATTCATTTTCTCTTCTGTGTTGTTTATTCTTTTTCTTAAATCCTTAAATTCCTGTGTTTGCCATTCTTTAAATGATTCCATGTATCCTTTAATAAGAGAAAGTATATCCTTTATCTTGCCTTTCTTTTCTTCTTCTATTTCACTGTACTCTTCCTCTTCCTCTTCTTCTTCCTCTGGGTTGGCCATCTGTTGTTTCTTTGGTGCCCTTTCCTTCTCTTCTTTCTTGTTTCTATTGTCTTCTGTGGTCTCTTCTTGCTGCAGGTGTTCTGCAGCTGTCGTTGCCGGCTGTGGAGATCGACTCCCCAGCTGGTCCCCCCTCCCGTCGGTGTGTTTTTTTTCATTCGCATCGCGCATGCGCGGTTGCGCACTTTTACTCGGCTCAGCGAGCCATTTTTGTAGACCATTATTTACCGACCTGAGGGAGCGGGTTTCTCTCTCCGCAGCGGGCCTCTTCGGACAGGTAAGGCCTTCACCTTTTTCTTCCTTTGTCTTCTCTTCCTCTCTTCTTACCGTTGCTTTCGATTTTTCTTTTTTTGTCGCCATCTTCTTTCCACCTTTATACTCACTTTTCTGTAACTTTTATTTCTGTGCCTTTGTGTTTTCCTTTGTTTTTCCCGACTTTTCTGGAGAGGGCTGGAGTTCACCGTCCGGCCACTACTCCATCACGTGACTCCTCCCTCCCTTTTTGTTGGCTACTTGAAGAACAGTCCTTTTTCCAAATCTACCCTGGTACTACTGCCCAACTCTTTTTGGTTACATCGATGACTGTATTGAGGATGCTTCCTACACCTGTGCCAAACATGTCAATTTTGTCAACTTTGCTGCTAACCACCCAGAAAACAACATATCCCAACCCACTCTTCCTAGATCTTTTCTCATTTCCACAAAATTTGCCTTCCTCCAATTTAGAATCCCAACATCAGGACCAGGCTTATCTTTTTCTATAATTAACTTGAAGCAAATGACATTATGGTCACTGGACCCGAAATGTTCGCCTACACATACATCTGTCACCTGACCTGTCTTGTTCCCTAATAAGGGATCAAGTACTACAGCCTCTCTCATGAGGGTCCCAGTCAATATTTGGAAAGTTAAAATATCCTACTACCACAACTTTCTGCTTCTTACATTGGTCTGCTATCTTTCCACAGATTTTTTTCCTCCAAATCTCTTTGACTATTGTGCAATATATAATACAACTCTATCCTTTCCTGTTACTCAACTCCACCCATATGGTCTCTGTAGGCAAACCCTCCTGACTGCCCTGACTTTGCACAGCTGAGATATTTTCCCTGACTGGCAATGCCACTTCCCCCCACCACACCCCCATTTTCATCCCTCCCCCTCCATCACGTCTAAAGCAATAAAACCCCAGAATATTAAGATGCCAGTCCTGCCCCTCCTGCAACTAAGTCTCACTAATAGCAATAATATCATGATACCATGTCAATCCATGCCCCAAGCTCGTTAGCCTTTCCAACAATACTCCATGCATTAAAATAAATACACCTGACAAAATTTCTGTCACATACAAACCTATGACTTCTGTCTATACATGTAGTCCTTGCATGATCTTTATCCTCCTCCTTCTCACTAATTGTTCCAACATTTTGGTTCTTCAAATGTAGTTTAAAACTATTGGGGCAAGACTAACAAACCTACCTACAAGGATATTAATCCCTTTTCAATTCAGATGAAATCTATTCCATTGTTACAGATCCAATCTTCCCTGAAACAGAGCCCAATGATTTAAATGTTAAGCTGCCTTATCCTCCTATTTCTAACCACTCCAACATGTGGCAAGGGAAGCAATCCTGAGATCACGAACCTGAAGGTCTTCTTCAACCTAGTGCCTAACTCCCTGAACTCTCCTTGCAGGACCTCCTTACCCTTCCTACCTGTCATTGGTCACTACTGTCTTCTGCAGCGATCATTGTTCCATGATTTTCTTATGTGCTCAATACTCCCACCCACTTCTCCTGCCACATAAACTACCCTTCCAGGTGAGGTAAAGATTAGTGAGCATCTCCTCCTACCTCATCTACTACAGTTGGTTCTCACAACGTGGCCTCCTCCACATCCTTCTTTGATTCCATCATATTCCACCCACATTTCCTTCTTTGCACCCCCCCCCACCAATTTCATCTCCACATGGTCTCTCACTATATTGCTATTGTCACCTCCTTTTATCAGATTCCAGCACTGCCACTCTTTTACTCCCCATCACCTCCCTTCCCCAGCTCGATGGAGCTCATCTTCCTCTACCTGACCCCTTTGTTTCTTTTGCCTCTGTGATGAATCTGTGTCATGCTGTCAGTCTTTTGCCATGCTTAGTCTGCTCTACTGACATTGGACGTGTATTATCTCTACCATTAAAGATACTCCCCTTGGCTTTAACTGTGTATGCACCCATTATCATTCATTATTGTATTACTAAGTTTCTACTAATAAAACCCATGATTCCTGGTTAACTACAAAGCCTTTAATTTCTTCATTAACTGGCACTTCAGCCTCTCTCTTCCTTTGTCTGGTACCTGTCAATCAACTGCCTCCATCTGTCATCCTTAACCCCTCCATAGTTTACTTGTCCTCTACTGGCCCCTATCCAAACCTTCCATCCTATCCTCATTATATTAGCGATCTCCCCTCTGCCCTTTTAATTGTGATGAAAGGATCCTGTCCAAAATCTTGACAATTGTCCTTCTCATTAATGTCGCTCAACCTATTGAGTTATTCCAGCAGATTTTGTGATGCTCCAGATTCCAACATCTCCAGTCACTCGTGTGTCTATGGCTTTGTTACAATTCTGTAAGATTGAATTACACCTCAAGGAAAAATACAAATAATTCATGTTCTAATTGAAACCATATAAAATTAATAGAATACAATAAATATGCAGCACAGATCCAGGTAATTCCCACAATCAGTCTTGTTAGCATCTTCCAGAACCTCTTGCTACCCTTTTTATGTGCTAATTACAGATTTTCCAATTTCCTATTTGTAAATTAAAGTTTTTATTGTCATTCACAGAAGTACAATTGTACTTATGTACATGGGAATAAACTTCATTCATTCATTTCCATGTTGATTAATTTCTACTAATGACCTTTCATTTTCTTCTTACTCATAAGTAAAAAGCTGTCCCTGTGACCACTCTATCAAACTTTTATTTAAAAGACTTCTCTGTGATCAACCTACTAATTCCCCGAAAAAAGTGATCCAACTTATCTGTTGAAAGTCATCAACCTAAACATTTATCTATTCCATTCTCTCAGTTCCTCTGTCTTCATCAGTACACTGTATTTGCTCCATTAATTAGGTTTCTGTAGAGGCACCTCTGAAGTGTTTTCCTACCACCTGGCCAGTGTTTTCCCTCAAACACAATGGACTATTTCTTCTGCTCTCATCCCCATTTCCAATGGTCAGCAAGTCTTAATCTTCCATTTCACAGCCTGAGCTTCACAATTTCCAACAAGATCACATCACCAGGCACATGATCTCCTCTACTCTCTTTTCAGTATTTCAATGGTATTGCTCCTTTTACAATCCTCTGCATTTCTATCCTCACTAACCACCCGTCATCATACAGCACTTTCCCATGAAACTGAAGGAGATGCAAGACTTGTCCTTCACCTCTTTCCATCCCATACAAGTGAGGCATCATTTTACTTGCACTTGAGTAAAGTACTCAATCAAGCACCATGCAATTAGCATTCACTTGATGGAGAAAGCATACCCAGCTTGGGGGATCCCTTTGTGGAACACCTGTGTTCTGACCCTGTGCTTCCTGTTGTCTGCTACTTTGCTTACCTGAATACTTACTCTCATTTTAAACTCTATGTGGCCTCGCACACTGTTACAATGCAACATTGAGGTAAATAAAACTCGCCTTCTGGCCTTGTTGGTTAAAGCCATCCAGACTCAATACAGAAATCTCTAACCTTGGGTAAACTCATTATTTAAGTAACAATAGGGTGGCCCACAATATTGCATTAATACCATTAAAAGACATGAAGTAATTTCAAGATTATTGTGTCTCCAGATCATTTATGAACAAGATCCTAGGGATTTATGAGTTTGGGTCAAAATTTCAACTCTTAGTTATGAAATTTAGGAATGTAAGTATATGATTTCACTATTTGTTCTACCAGCTTGTAGCACAAGGATGGATGATGCTTCCAACAATAAATGATTCAGCGTCAGCTTTGCTGAGACCTCTTGGCTCCAGAATTCATTATGTCCTCAATCTTTACAGGATTTGTGGCTCCTGTGATTTCCAAAATTGCAGCAGTACAGATAGTAGGGCCAATATCTTCAGGCAGTGTATTAATTCATCACCTGGGATATGTTTATTTGCTAATTTAAATTAGGTACATATTTATTTTGAATTTTCAATATCTGAAATAAAATTGTCCATAAGAAAATATATTAGGTCTTGAAGTGCATTCAGGTGTATATATCTTGTGAGTTTGACCAAGTGCATCCTCATACCTTAAAGGAAACTAGGGAAGAAATTGCAGAAAGCTTTGCAAATTTATCAGCATTATCTTTTATCGCAGGTGAATTTCTGAAAGGCTGAAGGATGATGAATATGACCCCATTATTTAAAATGGTCAGCAAGGACAAGCCGGGGAACTATCCGCAATGTCAGTGAAAAGATTCTGAATGGAATTCTGACAGACAGGATCTACCAGCACTTGGAAAAGTAGGGAATAATTAGAAATAATCAGCATGACTTTGTGTTTTGGGAATCATGTCTCACAAATGTGCTAAGAGTTTTTGAAGAGGATCCGAAGAGAATTAATAAGGGAAGGGCAGTGGACCTTGCCTATGTGGTCTTTAGCAAGGCCATTGACAAAATCCCTCTTGCTATGCCAGTCTGGAAGATTAGATCACATGGGATGCAAGATGAGTTGGCCAAATATATTAAAAATTCGCTTGGAGGAAGGAGTTCTGGGGTAGTAATGGTGGATGCTTCTCTAAGTGGAGACGTGTGGTGTGCTGCAGGAATTAGGACTGGGTCTCTTATTGATTAATGGGTCAGATCACGACATAGTTAATATAATTAATAGATCTGCAGATGCAATGGACAGTGAGGAAGAATATTGAAGTTTGCAATGGGAACTAGTTTAGTTGGGATAGTGGGCAAATGGAATTGAACTCTGACAAGTGTGAGTATTGCTCTCTTGGTAAGTGAAGTCAGAGAAGGACTTACTTGGTGAAACAGTAGAGCCTGGAGAATGTTGTAGAAAAAGGACACTTAAGAGTGCAGGTGCATAGTTCCTTGAAATGGTGTCTCAGGGTGGAGAAGAAAGAAGTTGCCATGCTTGCTTCCATTGGGTAGGAATTGAGTACAAAATACAGGTGTACAAGTGGTTCAAGAGCTCACATTTGGAGTACCATGTGCAGTCTGGTCACCCAGCTATAAGAAAGATGCAGAAAAGATTCACCAGGATGTTGGCAGGATTTGAGGGTTTGAGTTATAAGGAGAGGCTGATGTCATGATAATGAATATGTATGAGATGTACCAGAAGTCACGTGGTATGAGAGAGAGATAAGAGCACAAGCAAGAGAACAAAGGAAACGGGAGAATAAAGACCCAGAGAAGTTTACCTGATAAACTTGTGTTTAATGTTTTATTAACTTCACATTTCGGGCCACAAATGTGACACTGGCGACGAGGATGAAAGAAGCTTGAAGAAAATTAAAGACTAAACAAGATTACAGAGGATTACAGACAACTTCAAGGTGATAAGAATTTTCTCTGTGTCTCAGTACTTTTGGGGCTTGAATATTTCCTCATGGCTGGTGCAGACGGTGACTTTCTAACACATAGTGGAATTGCTCATTTTGACCCAACGGGTGATGCAAGCACTGTAAGTGTGAAGTGGAAGGCATGGCTGGAAGAATTTGAATCCTACGCCGACAGTCGTGGCCTATTTCTAGATACCGGTACAGTTGAACAAAAAGCGCAGAGAAGGGCGTTACTTCTTTTCACCGCAGGACCCGCAGTTCGGGAAACGTTTAAGACACTTTTGAATACTGGAAGAAAGGATGAGTACCGGAAAGCGGTAGATGCATTAAATGCACACTATGTAGTGACACCGAATGCTACATTTCAACGCCATTTGTTTCGGAGAACGAGACAAGAAGATGGCCAGACAAATGCTCAGTACGTGACGAGACTACCCCAGCTAGCTGTTGGATGCAATTACGTGCCAGCTGATTTGGACAACCAATTATTGGATCAAGTCGTACAGCACTGCAGATCAGATAAACTCAGAAGACGTCTACTGGAAAGAGGGAGTGAGTTGGAACTCACCGATGCTTTAACCATTGCTGCTGCATTAGAGGCTGTTGAAGGGCAATTTCATACCATGACCCTGAAAGACAACTCAAGCCAGCAAATTAAGAGGCTCTCACATCGCCATAATCAGCCAAGATATACGTTGACACAGGACGTGGAGTGTTATCGATGTGGAAACCAAGGTCACTTTGGAAAAGACCCATATTGCCCGGCCAAAGGCAAAGTTTGCAGAAAGTGTGGAGGTAAGGACCACTTTGCAAAGAAGTGCAAAAGCAAGTCTAATGCAGACCCGAAGAGGAAGAGTACAACTTCCAAAGGCAAAGCCTGGGGGAAAGGAAAGTATCCTGGAAAGAAAGATACCATTCGCCAGATAGACGGTGACGATGATGATACCCAGGAGGAACAGAGTTGTTACCAATTTACGTTGAATGAAGTACATCATGAGAAGGTCCCAGTGATCATTGGTGGAGTGACAGTGCAGGTCATTGTAGACTCAGGCAGTGGCAGTAATGTGATTGATCGACATTTATGGGAGAAGTTGAAAAGGAAAAAGATCATCTGTACCTCAAAGAAGTGTTCCAAGAAACTGTATCCATAGACAGCAACCAAGCTATTGCAGACCATTGAATGTTTTACTGCAACTGTTGAAGCTGGAGATAAGTACACCGAAGCAGAGTTTATGGTCATAGAAGAGAGGGGAGAACCATTGCTGAGTAGAAGCACAGCGCAAGACCTGGCTATACTTCATATTGGAGCTTGTGTCAATTCAATTCAGTCATACGAGGATATGAAGCAAGAATTCCCCGCAGTCTTCCAAGGAGTAGGAAAGCTGAAAGGTCGACAATTGAAGCTAGCGGTAGATGAAACGGTCAAACCCAAGGCACAACCAATGCGCCGAACTCCGTTTGGACTTCGTGGGAAAGTCGAAGCCAAAATTAAAGAATTGATCAAACAAGACATTATTGAACCGGTGGAACATTCGACACAATGGGTCAGTCCCGTAGTGATTGTGCCCAAACCAAAGGGTGACATAAGACTATGTGTTGACATGAGAAAGGCCAATGAAGCTATAATTAGAGATACCAATATACCAACAGTGGAGGAAATACTTCAAGAACTAACTACCAGTAAGATATTCTCAAAAATTGATCTGAAATGGGGCTATCATCAATTAGAGCTGGATCCAGGTTCCCGAGATGTAACTACATTTGTGACTCACTGTGGATTGTATCGTTACAAGAGACTATCATTTAGAATTAATGCAGCTTCGGAGATCTACCAGTATGAAATCCGTCAAGTGATTCAAGGCATTCCTGGAGTTGCCAACATTTCTGACGACATCATAGTCCATGCACCAACGAAAGAAGAGCATGACAAACGGTTGAGGCGTGTAGTATCTAGACTACAGGAGGCAGGGCTTACCGTGAATGGAAACAAGTGCCAGTTCGGTGTGTCAGAAATGGACTTCATGGGACACAGACTTACACGGAAAGGACTAAACCCTGCAGAGGCCAAGGTGAAAGCTATTGCAGAGGCACGTGCACCTCAGAACGCAACAGAGGTGAGGAGTTTCCTGGGATTAGTCAATTTTTGTGCAAAGTTCATTCCTAATCTCGCTACAGTGGCAGAACCACGAAGGAAACTAACCAGGAAAGGTGTACAATTTCATTTTGGATCTGAGCAGAAGAAAGCGTTCACAGCGCTGAAGCAAAGCCTGACAGATGCAAAAACTCTTGGATATTACGATCCAGCGGCATCAACCAAAGTCATAGCGGATGCCAGCCCGGTTGGTTTAGGAGCCGTGTTGGTCCAGATGCATGATGGAGGACCAAGAATCATTGCCTGTGCCAGCAGATCATTATCAGATGTGGAAAGAAGATACTCTCAGACAGAGAAAGAAGCACTAGGACTTGTATGGGCCTGTGAGAGGTTCCATGCATATTTATACGGCATTGAATTTGAACTCATCACAGATCATAAGCCATTAGAGGTGATCTATGCACCTAGATCCAAACCATGTGCCAGAATAGAGAGATGGGTACTCAGACTACAACCCTACAAATATAAAGTAATCCACATTGCAGGGAAAACAAACATTGCTGATCCGCTGTCCAGATTGGTGAAGGATTGTGGTCCACAATCCAAGTCAGAATTGGGAACAGAAACAGAGAGCTTTGTACGCTTCGTAGCTATTCAGTCGACACCGAAAGCTGTGACTACGAAGGAAGTCGAGAGAGAATCCGAACGTGATCCAGAACTCATGGAAGTAAGAGAATGCATACAGAGTGGACAATGGGACAAGTGTACTCACAAGGCTTACATTCCCATTAGAGACGAACTTTGTTGCATCGGACAGTGTGTATTAAGAGGTTGCAGATTGGTGATACCACAAAGATTGAGACCGAAGATCGTATCCTTAGCGCATGAAGGACACCTAAGCATTGTTGGTACCAAGCAAAACCTCAGGACCAAGGTATGGTGGCCAGGTTGTGATAAAGATGCCGAGAAATTTGTTAAAACTTGTCACGGATGTCAAATCACAAGTAGGAGTAATCCGCCAGAACCGATCCGGAGTACGCAACTTCTGACAGGACCATGGATCGACGTAGCTGTTGATTTTCTTGGACCTTTACCGACGGGTGAATCAATTATGGTAGTGATAGATTACTACAGCAGATACTATGAGTACGTGGTGTTGAAGTCCACAACCACTGAAAAAACAATACAAGTATTAGCAGAGATATTCGCAAGATATGGATTACCTGTTACATTATACTCTGACAATAGTCCACAATTCATTTCAGAGACATTTGCGGAATACATGAGGACCACAGGTATCCACCATCATAAAGTAACTCTGAAATGGCCGCAAGCCAATGGAGAAGTAGAGAGACAAAATCAGTCCATTGAAACACGATTGAGGATTGCACACGCAGAAGGACAAAATTGGCGAGAAGCATTGCTATCTTATGTGGCTGTCTATCGAGCAACGCCTCATGCAACCACTGGAAAAAGTCCTGCAGAAGCATTGTTTGGGAGAAAAATCCGCACAAAAATGCCAGAAATAAAGGAAATCCGAGATGACCAGGAGATGAGGGACCACGATGCTGAAAAGAAAGGTGCAGCAAAGCTGTACACAGATTCGAAATGTGGAGCCAAGTACTCAGACATCATGCCAGGAGATAATGTTCTAGTGAGGCATGAAACTGGTGGTAAGCTAGATACACCTTATTACCATCAACCCTATACTGTCGTATCCAGAAGTGGCAGTATGGTGACAGTCAAGTCTCTGACTGGAGTCCTGTATAAGAGAAATGTCTCAGATGTAAAAAGGTACCAGTCCAGAGATACATCGAGTGAAGAGGTTGAAAGGCCAATACGAGATGCTGAAACTGAGAGACCTGATGATGTTCCAGAGGCAGTTACCAGCACTCCTGATGAAGTGACTAGAGCGCCAGAAACACCCGAAGCCGTGGCGAGCAGTATTTCCGACGCTGAGAGTGAACAACCGAGAAGCGACGACAATATCACAGGCAGGCCGAAACGAAACCGGAAAGTGCCCAAACGATACGAAGACTTTGTGCCATAGTTTTAATAAGAACTTTGGGACATTATTTTAATCTTATATCATAAAGTGCATGTATGAGTACTGTAGGAAGTAAACTTTATGTAGTTGAGTTATAGTATTACCATTAGTTACGATGTTTGTATGTTTCCGAGGGATATTGATAAGTGAAGGTAAAGTTTATTTCTGATTAAAGGAGGGATGTCATGATAATGAATATGTATGAGATGTACCGGAAGTCACGTGGTATGAGAGAGAGATAAGAGAACAAGCAAGAGAACAAAGGAAACGGGAGAATAAAGACCCAGAGAAGTTTACCTGATAAACTTGTGTTTAATGTTTTATTAACTTCACATTTCGGGCCACAAATGTGACAGCTGAGTGTTCGTTCCCTGAGCATAGGAACCTCCAGATATTTAAAATCAGGAATGGCATGGATAAAATGAATGCTCACTGTCTTTTTCCCCACAAAAACCAAAGGCCAGGAGATTTAAGAGGAAGCTAATAGACATCTTTGACACTCAGTGTGTAGTCCCTTTTCTGGAACAAGCTTTCAGATGAGTCCATAAAAGTGGACATTTAAAAGATATTTGAAGAAATATATAGGTTAGAAATATTTAGAAGAATTTGAAGTAAATGGAACTAGCCCAGAATGCAATCTTGGTCAGCATGGATAAGTTTAGCTGAAAGGCTCTATGACTTTATGATTCAATGATGTTGTAGTCCAGTATATTGTCATCTGATTGTACAAGTACAACCTGACGAAACAGCGTTCTCTGGTCCTTGGTGCAAAAACGCAGACATACAACTAGACATAACACACTTGCAGACAAATAATACATATGCAGGACAAGTATTTCACCTCTACAAATAAATAATCATTGTTTCATGAATATGAGAGTCTCGGATGGTTAGTGTGAGCAGTTCCTTTAGTCGTTCAGCATTCTCACTGCCCATGGGAAGAAGCTGTTCCTCATCCTGGTGGTGCTGGCTCTGATAATTCTGTATCTCTTTCCCAATGGGAGTAGCTGATTTTGCATGACTTCTCCAGACCATAATCCTGGAATATCACATTGATAATAAAGAGGGAGACTCCAGTGATCCTCTTTGCCACTCTATTGGTCCTGTGGATTGATCTCTAATCTACTTCTCTGCAGCAAATGTACTGTGATGCAGCAGGCAAGGACGCTCTCAATAGAGCTCCTATCGAAGATTGGCATAATGGTGGCTAATAGCCTTGCCAGCTCTAGCCTTCTCAGGAATTACAAACGCTGTTGCACCTTTTTGACCAGTGAGAATATGAATGTCCACAATAGGAAACTAGTTAAGTGAACTCCAAGGAACTTGATTCTTTCCATTCTTTCCATTACAGAGTTGTTGAAGTATAGTGGAGGATGGTCATTCTTGGTCTGAAGTCCACAATTATCTCCTTCATCTTGTTCACTTTGTTGTTGTTACGAGATTTCATGAGATTTTCCATCTCTTCTCTGTAGTGCGACTTATGGTGATAAGGCCAGCTACTGTTGTGTCATCTACAAACTTGATGACACTGTTAGAAGGGGTCTGGTGATGCAGCAGTGGGCTAGTTGTGTGAACGAGTGGGCTACGAACCCAGCGCTGAGGTGTGTCAGTGCTCAACATGATTGTCCTCAACAAGGCTATAGTATTGTCTGTGCAATGGTTTCTTCTATAGACAAATTAAAATGGATCCAGCATCTCGGGATGGTGTGCTTTGATGTATTCCATCACCAAATGCTGGAAGAATTTCATAATGTGGAGGTCAATGCTACAAGGCAGTAGTCACTGAGGCCTGTTATTGTTGCCTTCTTAGATACTGGGATGATAGTAGCTGTCTTAAACCCTGTGGGAACAATAGACTTTTGCAGTGAGGTTTTGAAGACGTACGTGAAGACATCTATGTGGTCCTTCAGTACCTGACCAGGTATGTTGCCTGGTCCTGACACCTTGTGTGGATTTACCTTGGATTGGGTTCTCCTTACCTGTATGCAGGGGACCTGTTCATCATGGGGACACGGAGCTTTCTTTGGCATCTCATTAAACAATGAATAGAAAATGTTCAGTCTGTCTGGAAGCAAGGCTCTATTGTCCTTAACTTGTAAGGTTGACTTGTGATCCTGTGAAGTACTATCGAACAGAAGCAAACACACAAAACATAAAGTCTGTTCTACAGGCTTTATTCAACATAAACTTCCACAGATCTGGCTGTGAGAATGTCACAGACTGTCTTCAAAAGGCTGGATCTAGCTTATATCCCGGAGGGTGATTGACAGCCAGCCGGTGTTGCCTTATCCCTTGTGCTCTTCTGCAGACTGCAGTAGGCTGGTGGTGTACCACCACAGATCAGTTATAGTCTTGATTCCTTTCCATATGTGTCTCATGTCACCAGTGTCAAACAGCTATTTGTGCATCTTCTGTGCCTACACCTGCTTTGCTTTCCGGATTGCACAGGATGGTTCAGCCCTGGCTCATTTTAGTGCCATTCTACATCCTGTCTAAAGGGAGTACCACATGCTCTGAGAAGGGCCCAGACCTCTGCATCCAACCATGGTTTCTAATTAGCCCTGGTTGTGAAGCATTTGATCTCAATGACATGCTCAATGCACTTGCTGATGTAGCCAGTCACTGAGCTCATGTACTCCTCTATGTTTACATGACCACCTCCCTGAAACAGCTCCAGTCTGTGGTCTCAAAGCAGTCTTGTCGCACTGCTGTGGGCCCCCTCCACCCTTTGACCATGTCCATTGCTTTTAATATTTTATTTATTAATCATAATGCATATATTGAAACATACAATTAACGAATAGAACATAAAACAGTTCCAAAAATACATACATGATATTTTCAATAAACTAACCCCCACCCCACTCCATAACCCACCCACCCAATTGGAGTAACACTACTACTGTGCTGCCAGGGAGTTCAAAAACTTAAACCCATATAATCTAAATAAAGGCTCCAAGTTTTACGATAAAAAAAAATTATCACACAAATTATATTTTATCTTCTCCAATGGAATACATTCCTCAATTCTGTATGCCATCTCTGTATATTCAAATCAGTGTCATTTTTCCAAGTAATTGCCAAACATTTTCTGACTACAGCTAATGCCAATCTCAAAAATGCAATTTGAAATCTATTTAATCTTAATTCTAAATTCAACCTCTTAATATTACCTAACAAAAATAGTAAGAAATCTAATGAAAATTTCACTTCTAAAAATAAAGGATTTACTGTTTCACATAGCCAAGTAGAATGTTAAAAAAAACCTACATCCTTATGACACCTAAAACATAAATCCAAAGAAATAAGCTTATATCTCCTTAATTTTTTCTGGAGTTAAATATAATTGATGAATAAAATTATAATGAACTAATCAATACCTTACATTTATAATTTTAGTCATACTATCCCTACATAAATTCATCCAGTTCTCCTGAGGAATAAGTAGACCTAATCTTTCTCCCATTTCAATCTAAATTTATGTAAATCCAACATAGGCATTTTATTCTGTAATAAAGCATACATCTCAGTTATAAATCCATTCTTCCCACCCTCAGTAAATAAAATGTCAAACTTACCATCTTGGTAACCGTAAAGTATGTCCAAAATTATCCAACAATAAAGCTTTAATTTGATAAAAAGAAAAAAGAGTATTTGAAGATGTATCATATTTCTCTTTCATTCTTTGAAAAGAAATAAAATATCCTGCTTCATAACAATCTTGCACAAATTTGATCACATAACTTCAAAAGTTGATTATTAAGTGTAAAGGGTAAAGCTTACTTTGATACAAAGGAGTTTTGCCTGAAATCTTAACTTCATTTTTTATACCATAAATCCATTGTGTTTCAAAACAGGTAAATTATAACTTCTCATAACTTAGGGTTCCATCTATAAATAAACTGATCCATCCTCTTCTCACCAATTTGAGATAATTCAATATTAGCCCATATCAAAGGTTTATCCATTTCAAACATCTTATTAATAAATTTCAATTGTGCTGCTTCATAATAATTTTGAAAATTAGGGAATTCCAAACCTTCTAATTCATATTTCCAAGTTAATATTTGTAAAGATATCCTTACTGTCTTATCCTTGTATAAAAATTTCCTCACCAAAGCATTAACTCCTTAAAAAGATTTTGAGGAATCTTTAAGAATTGTCCTATTAAGAATTAAGGGGCAGAGGTTTAGAGGTAACATGAGGGGGAACTTCTTTACTCAGAGAGTGGTAGCTGTGTGGAATGATCTTCCGGGAGAAATAGTGGCGGCGGAGTCAATTGTATTATTTAAGAAAAGGTTGGACAGGTATATGGATGAGAAGAAGATGGAGGGTTATGGGCATTGTGCAGGGAGGTGGGACTAGAAAGGGGTGTTTGGTTCGGTGCGGACTAGAAGGGCCTAATGGCCTGTTTCCGTGCTGTAATTGTTATGTTATGTTATGTTATGTTAACATAAATTTATCATCCTCTATATTCGGAGCATAAATATTCATTAAAGTCCAAGATTCAGAAAAATGTTTTACAATTAACAAAAGTCTACCAACTGGTGCAATAACTTAGTCCAATTTAAAAGATAACATTTTATAAATCAAAATAGCTACACCTCTTGTTTTGAATTAAACAAAGATACTATAACTTGACCAACCCAATCTCTTTTCAATTTCTGATGCTCCTTCTCAGTCAAATGAGTTTTTTGCAAAAAACAGCACCAATCTTCAACTTTTTAATATACGCCAATATTCTTTTCTCTTCATAGAGAAGCCCATTAACATTAAAAGTAGCAAAATTTAAGTTAGCCATCATTCCAATTCATTTTGAAGACCACCTTACCATACATGATGGAACAAAGTAAATTAGAAAATCTCCTCAGAAAAAAAGAAAATGAAAAAACATCATATACAAAAAAAAGCAAAAAAAAATAAAAATACTGTACTAGAGTATTACCTCTCTCAATTGTGCGTGAGTGACCAGTGCCACAAAGTAGCCAATGACTTTGGAAGGGTCAGTAGTCGTACAGAACAAAAAAAATAGTAATCAACAAGTCATTTCAGGTTTTATGCTTCCTCCAGATCTCTATTAATTTGATCATTATCGATATCAATTTCAAATAACTGCTGATTAGATGCTACATTCTTCTTCTCCTCGGAACTGGTGCAGGCTGTTGAGAAAAACTTTCCTGACTTCATCTGTTTATTATCCAGTAGAGAATTAGCAAATGTAAGAGCTTCACCCTCATTATGCAAATTTATATCCTTTCTTCTACAAAACAGCTTTGGCATAATTAGATTATTTACATCATTTAATAACAACTTGACTCAAATCAACGTAAAAGAAAACTATGATTCTTAACTACCTGGGGGCTTTGATTCCTTCTTGCATTTTGAACTGCAACTCTTAAAATCAATTCACTATCTTGATAGCATAAAAATCTAATCAGGATAGAACATGGAGCTTGACCTAGAAGAGGTTTCCTTCTTATTGCTCTATGAGCTCTGTCCAATTCCAAACCATTCAGGAAATATTCTTTCCCCAAAACTTCAGGGATCCACTTCTGGAAAAGTTGAATCTGATCCAGACCCTCAAAATCTTCCAGAAGACCAAGAATCTTAACTTAATTCCTTCCACTTTGATTCTCCAACACGTCAATTTTCTTCAATAAATAATTTCTCTGAATTTCACAACAAGTGAATGAATCCTCCATCTGACCCATCTCTTCTTTATATTGTTCCACATCCTCCTTAAAATCATGAAAATCTTCTTTAATCTCCTAAAATTTATCTTGTACCTTATCCACCAATTTTACACACTTTGCCACATCCATCTTAATAGATGATATCTCTCCCTTCATATCAGTAAGTTGTTCCTTCATAGATGAAAAACCTTGAACCATCTGACTTGCAAAATATTCTATCTGTTTGGATATATCAATTTGACTTGCTGGGTCTGAACAATGAAGGTCAGATTTTAACTTCATTGATACCTGTTTAGATATGGGTCTAATCTTGTATATTAGGTTCTTCCTCCTCAGTACCTAGATAAATAGCTTCTTGCTCCAGTCCCCCTCTGATGTAGCCCTCTTCCTTCTCCGTCGATGCAGATGTCATTTCAGCCTGACTGTGGGTTCGGATCCTCACTCCCATCAGTCCAGCATCATTGGGCCAAGAGAAGTCGGATCCCCCCGCAGTTCGGGCCAAGCTCGATAGAGCGCGCATGTGCAAAGCTTCGTGCATGCATAGTTGCTCCTCATAATCTGGAGGAGGACATCTTCGAGTTCTGGCACCATCTTCCACGATGCTGCATGGAGTCAGCACCAGAGTCAAACGTGTCTTAAAAAGGGACTGCCGTTGTGGTCTTGGGTGAGCAGGAAATGACTCTGCAGGCTCCATTTCAAAGGTTGGCCAATGGAGATACAAACAAGAGGGGCTGTGGCTACCAAACTTCAAAAATTACAGTGCAGTGCAGTTAAGATATTTATCAGATTTTTATCATAGAGGAGAAAAACCAGACCTGTCTAAGATAGAATTAGACAAATTGGGAGAAAATGTCCTGGAACATATACTTTATTAAAAAATTGGTGCAATCTAACAATTCACCAGTATTACATCACATATTTAAATTACGGAAATGAATACACCCGGAAGAAAAAAAGACATTATCAAATACCAAAAATGTTATTGACACAAAGCCCATTAATCCCCTTTCCAATAGATAATTTATTTTTCAAGGAATGGGCTAGAAAAGGAATCAAGAAAACTGAAGAATTGTTTTTTGGGAAATAATTTTTTAACATTTGAGCAATTAAAAGATAAATATGGAATAACACAAAGTACAATGTTTGCATATTACCAGTTGAAAACTTATTTAAAAGATAAACTGGGAAATAGCTTGAGATTACTAGAAAGTAGCAGCTATGAATATTTAATCACAGACACAATGGTAGTTTAAAAATTTATAACCATCATGTACATCGAACTGGAATATAAAGGAAGAAGATGAAACAAAGTATAATCTGAAACAAAGTTTGGAAAAAGATTTAAACATAGAGATAAAGAATAAAACATGGGAGGAGTTATGTGTAGGAACAATGAGGAACAAGATAAATACTAGATTGCGTATGATACAATATAACTGGCTACATAGATTATAAATCACTCCTCAGAAATTAAAAGAGTGGGACCCAACAGCATCGGATCGATGCTTCCGCTGTAAACAAGAGACTGGAACAACATTACATGCAATTTGGACATGTTCAAAGGTGAAAACTTTTTGGGAAGATCTAAACCTAATATTAAACAAAATCACAAAAAATAATATACCAAAAGATCCAAATAATTTTCTGTTAAATAATATAAGAGACAAAAAATTTAAGACTAAAATTAGACAGAGGCCAAAAAGGATTTATTATGATAATGCAAGCAGTAGCAAAAAATGTATTATAACAACCTGGAAAATAGAAACATACCTTAAAATACAACAGTGATTTACAGAAATAGACAAGTGTATTCCATTAGAAAAAATTACATACAATCTGAAAGACAAGTGTATATTATTTGAACAAATTTAGGAACCAAACATGACATTTGTTGGAGAATGCTAACCAGAAGCCTCCATCTCTTAAAACGACATGATTACGAGCACAATAAGATTTAAATATGTAAAAGAGGACGATCCAACTTTGCTTTTTGTTATTTCTTTGCTTTATATGCTTTATTATTTATTTGTTTTTGAAGGAGGTGGGGAGGGATGAAAGGGGGAAAGGGAGGGAAAAAAGAGGAAATGTCACTATGTATATATTAGTGATGATCATGTGTGAATGTTGTTATTGATATGATTCATGGTGCAAGAAATAAAAAATAAAAAAAGGTAGGCCCAAGTTCTTCCATACTTGATAACTGTTTACAAGTCTTTTTTTTACTGCTTGTGTTTTTGTTTTCCTCATAGTTGCTTTCTAGATTATGTCAACTATATATCCAATATTTTCTAAAAAGTTATAAAAACTTTAAAAGTCAGGTTTTTAATAGTTCTGCAGGGGGCGGTGTCTTTCCATGTCTTCTCCCTATGCCATAACACCACACCCCCCAACCATGTCCTGATCTCCCTGTGAACTGTCCTAGTCTTGATTAGTCTTAGGTAGACTATCATCTTGGGTAAAGATCAAACTTTAGCATCCAGGAAGCTGAAAAATTATAGACTTCCCATCTTTTTATTTTGTTCATAAATGATCGAAGCAGCCAAACATCAAGGCCAAATACACACCAGCATATTAACCATTAAAACTCATTGACCATGTGCCAGTAAACTTGAGAAAGGCTGAAGAAGGGGAAGTGGAAGGGGAGGCAACTGGATTGAAAAGTGGCTGTGGAATCAGGAATTGGAGGAGATAGGCAGCAGCCATTGTGGATGGGGAGTAGTGTTCAACAACTGTCTTTGTTCTTTAAATGTGGGGACAGGCAGACCACACTGCTTCCCAAAACCTAGGTGAGGCAAGTCACCTTGTCCATGCAAGTAAGTTCAAAGTTCAAATTTATTGTCAGAGTATGTACATGGCATCACATACAAATCTGAGATCATTTTTTCCGCAGGCGCGGCAGAATTTCTAAGTACCAGTAACTGTAAACTATATGCAAGAAGAAAGAAATGTAAACAGATTGTGCAAATACAGAAAAAGAATAAATATTAAGTCATAAATAATGAGCAAAATGAATCATCGAATGAGTGTGTTCAGATGTCTGATAGTTGAGGTGGCACCTGAACCTCTTTCCTGATGATGACACCTGTACCTTTACAGCTTACACAACAGGAGCTTACATCTATTTATGTCAGGGCACAGCTGCTTTGAAAATATTCCTAAAATATTTTGTTCATAATCCGCTTTAGAGAAAATAATAGGACAAGTTTTAGGAAATGATATAAAACTGTCAATGTGTTTGCAAAGCTCCAGAAATTATATTGGCCATACAATTGGGAGACTAAAACTCTTTTCTGCTTTATACAAGTTCAAAGTGACAAGCTTTGTGCACAAAACTCATTGCACTAGCTTGACAAAAAAAGGAAGGAATAATTTGTCCCTTTCACACATCTTTTTGATTTATCTTTTCTTTAAACAGTCTAATTCTCTCTCTCAGCAATTAATAGATTCTAGTGCAAAGCCACCCTCAACCACACAATTCTGTTTGTGGGCCTCTGGCAACTTATTATTTTACATTTTAACATTTGGACAGGCTAATCTACAGATGCCTGGTACATTAATGTATGTTGGAGATGGGGTGAAGTTGTGCTGCATCATTGACTTCAATTCAGGGGTAAAATCAATTATGCGTTTTATACATATTAATTATATCTAATTGATTAAATTTCATTCATTATGCAAGTGCCTTGCAGATTGTAAAGATAAAAGGCCAGATGAATTTGTGCCATGTTTTCATCTGACAGAGGAATGAGTTTTTTGGGATGTGTGCCAGCTAACTCTACAATGCCTGTAATTTAATTCCTATCACACCATTGCAGATCTGATGCATTCCTTTGTAGGTAGGTATCTGATATTCACTCTATCCATGTGTGATTCAGTGCACCAAGTAAATATCCCCTAAAGTAATTTTGTTTGTAATAAAATAATGCTTTCACATTGACCCATTAGACCATGAATTTATCAAGTTAGGGAAAAATAATGTCTTTACTCTTATGTCTTGATATTCACGAAAGTGTATCATCTGATACTATATATCACTGGAGTTAAAATTAATGTAATATCTTCCCTGTAATTAAAGGGCGGTGGATTCCAGGCAAGTTACAGAAGAGAACACAGCTCCAGGAACAATGTTTAAGAGTGAGCCAGCATGGACTGAAATCACCCTTCTATTGCCATGGCCACATACTAAAATCAGTTTTAGCTCTTTTAAGTAAGAAAAAAAAAATTCTTTCCTAGCTTTAAGCATTAAAACTTATTCTGATCTTGTTAATGCTCACAGAAATTCTAATTCCAAATGACATATATATTCCAGCTTGCCAACCACAGGCTAACAGCCAAAAAGAACACGTTTGTTAAACTTGAGTAGGTATTGGTATAATACATTGATTCAAGAAAAAGTTGAACAATTAATAAAAATGTTAAATCTTATCAATTTTATTTTTACATCCCTCAGTGGAAAACAGGAACACATGCAAGGGTTGGAGCAAAACATGTAGGGGCATAGGCAGCCTTCCCATCTTGTAGGTAGATCACTTATGCACATTATAATGGTGGGAAAGCATTGATGAGGTAAATGGATGTGGCTGGTCCCAGTTCTAAGACCACAAGAACTCCTGCTACGATGTCCTGGGACTGAGATAGATGACCACCACCATCAATAATGACGGTGCTGCATGTGATGAGGTTTCTCTCTGGTTTATGTTGGCTTCAACTTTGCTTGCATTCCTAAATGGCACACACAACAACATTGTACTAATGGCAAGTTAATCACTCTCACATATTTAGAGTTGAGATTTTTTTACATCAATTTGGAAAATAGCAATAATGAGCCAAACAATTCAGACAGAACTCTTTCCACTCACTGCCTACTGGAAGACAGAACAGGTTCAAAGGAGGAATTGGCGTTGCTTCTGTTCCTATGTTTCTGGTACCTTTTGTTCCCGCCCTACACCAATGTGCTTCCTGACCCATTGCCCTCTAACATGGGATAAATACCTCATTAATCGAACAAGTTCAATGAATATTTTTCAATGGGTCAAAGCACCTCCTGAAAAGCATCTAGAGATGGTCAGTATTCTAAAAAGATTCTGTCTGGATTGTTCACCTCATTTTGGTCTTTTTGAAACATGGATAAAAAATATGAAATCTGAAGGCATGACAGTGTTAAAATTTGATATTGACATAACTTCGTTGAGTTTGCAGTTGAAGAGCTCGAGTAAAATTGAAATCAGAACAAAGTAGGGACAAATCATTGTGTGGAAGTGTATATATTGCTAAAGAGAAATTTAAAATGTATCCGTGTCAATGCAGTGAAGTTATAATTTTACTCATTGGGTGAGATTTTCATCTTGTGTCCTGGGCACAAGTTCAAAAGAACATATGAAATAGGAGCAGCAAATCATGCAGATTTCTGATCCTGCAGAGACTTTCAATTTTATGCCTGAATTCTTCCTCCAGCGCCTTAATTCTTTGCTTCTCTTGATTCCAAAAATCTGCCCCTTGTGAAAATATTATGCAATTGATCACCCACAGTCCTCTGAGTTAGTGAATTCAAGAGATTTATGTGGTGCGCTGTTAGCCAGAATCAGACACACACAAGGTAATGACTGTACAACAGGCTTTAATCCACAAAGACTTCCACAGAGCCAGGCTGGCTGTAGCTGCAGCAACTCTGAGTGAGGCCTTGGGAGGCTGGCGCAGGCTTCTATCCCGGAGGGTGATTGACCCCAAATCGGGTGGGGCTTGATCCCTTCAGGCCGACTGATTGACAGCCGGCCAGGTGTTGTCCTGTCCCCTTACACTCCTGCAGGTGCAGAGGTATCCCCTTGCTGTAGGCCGGTGTTGTACCACCACATTCACCCCCTTCTTTAAAATTGTCCCGGAGGGGCAGTAACAAGGAATCACACCCACTATATACATACAATATTTACAGGTTGAGACTATCCGGCGGCCGCCGGGGTCTCTATGACTGTCGTAGGACTGGCTCCTGGTCACTGGTCAGAGGGGAAGTGGGGGGGGCTGGCAGCAGGGGTCTGTGTGGCTGGTGTGGTGCCATGTGGAGGCGTGGCTTGGGGGGCCGGGGTCGACGTATGAGAGTCATATTGGATGGGTAGGGGGCGGGTTCATCTCCCAAGGCTGAAGCGGGCCCCTGGTGGTTAAGGAGGCCCTGCGTGCCCCATAGCTGCATAGGTATGGGGATGTATGCCGATCAGCGTCGTTCTGGGCTGGAGGGTGGTGTGGTGTGGTGGGTGCTCCTGCTGGTGCCTGGTCCCTGGGTGAGATGGTGTCTTCCCTGCCACTGCCGATCCTAACATAGGTGTAGTTGTGGTTTGTATGTAGGGGGAAGACCTGCTCGACCAGGGCTTCGGCCTTGTGTGTCCGTACGTGCTTACGTAGGAGCACCAGTTCTGGGGACGTGAGCTATGCTGGGTGGGACTTTCCGGTCACTGACTTCCTGGGAAATGAGAACGGATGTTCATGAGGGGTCTTGTTGGTAGCTGTACACAACAGCGACCGATTGGCATGGAGTGCCACGGGCAGGGCGTCCTGCCAGTACTCAACGGCGCACCCTTTCAACCTGAGAGCCAGGAGGACTGCCTTCCAGACCACCCCATTCTCGTGTTCAACTTGTCTATTGCCTCTCGGGTTATAGCTCATCATGTGACTGGTCGGCATGCTCCTCGCCATCAGGTACTGGTGCAGCTCATCACTCATGAAACTAGACCCCCGGTTGCTGTGGATGAAGGCGGGGTAGCCAAACATGGTGAAAATCTGCCCCAGGGCCCTGATGACGGTGGCCATGGAGGTGTCCAGGCAAGGGATAGCGAAAGGGAAGCGTGAGTACTCGTCCACTACCGTGAGGATGTAGACGTTTCGTTTAGTGGAAGGCAGGGGCCCTTTGAAGTCCATGCTAAGATGCTCGAAAGGCAAAGTAGCCTGGGGTGGACAGAAGAAGTGGAATTTACACTCCACGCAGACTGACAGGCGTCGGTCATGTCCCTGTCGTCCCTGATGGTATATGGCAGGTTTCAGGACTTAATGAAATGGTCCAACCTGTATGAGTTCTAGAAGCAGTATCAATGCAGCCATCCATAAACTAGTCAAAGAGTTGGCGAAGTGGGCCTAAGTAGAGCTGAACCAAAAGCAAGGGTACCTTGGGCCTGAGTGATTGCTTAGAGCTACAGCTGTGATCTGGAGAAAATGAGTGAGATGAAGGAAAGTTTGTTCAATATGAAGACATCCATCAATGTTTTTTTTGCAGGTACAGTAAAACCCCTGGTATCCGGCATCTTTGAGGATATGCCATAGGGATGGACCAGTCAAGAATTATACCAATACTGGGCTTTTATTAACAGACAAGAACCACCTCTAAACTGGCCAGTGGGAAAGCATCTCCATCTGTTATACCAATAGGGTAGAGTATCTCTGCAACCATAGCCAATAGCAAGCAGTCAGTATAATGTACCCCCCCCCCATTACATCATCACATGGTATATGCCAGATAAGTGAATAGTCTAGTTGCTTGAGGATTGTGTGTTGCGCAATTGGCAAGCTAACAGCATGCCAATTTTAAACTTTCGTATTTTTTACTTATTTATTTTCCACAGTTTTATTTTGCTGATTGCTTGAGGCTGCTGGTTGCTTGTATTGTGGATATAGGGGTTTTACTGTAGATCTTTTGATTGGTAAATGTGCTAAATTGCTAATTTCTGGACTAATATTACCAATCACTTTGAGTTAAACAAGGTAGCCTGCAGATGCTGAGGGTTGAGTGCAATACATGAACATGCTGGAGAAACTCAGCAGGTCACGCAGCAGCCAGAGGAAGTAAAGGGTAACTACTGTTTTGGGCCAGGGTCTTTCATCAGGTAAACCTTGACATTTTTTGTCCTTCACTTCCTTAGGATGATGCATGACCTGCTGAGTTTAACCAGCACACTGTGTATTGCAATCACAGTAGCTCCAGAGAAATGTTTAAATAAGTTCTTCATGGCTTCATAACTGCAATTGTAATTGAACTATAAACCCAAAAGAATGAAAATCTAAAAACACAATGGATTCTTCAAAAAAAAACCTTGTGTACTTCCCTCCTATATAGCATTAACCACAGAGATTTTCTGATGGTAGTTGCACGTCACCTTTCTATTGAGGGACTGATAGATAGCAGTGAGGTGCTATTGCAGCTCCAATGACCCTAGTTCAATCCAGATGTTTAGTGCCCTCCATGTGGAGTTGGACTGTTCTTCTTGTGTATCCTCTCAGATTCAATTTTCCTCCCATATCTCCCATAGATGATTGGATTGATAGGTTACCAAGCCACTGCGAAGATGAAGACGAGTGATAGAATCTAGGGGAAGATTATTGGAATGGGGGTGAGAAAACAGTGGGTTAGAGCAGATTCAGCATAAAAATATTTATTGATAATCAGTGCAGGCACAATACACCTAATTAACATATCAACCCCATATGTTTTTAGAAGGTTGGAGGAAACCAGATTGCTCAGGGAATATCCACACACATCATGGGCGGAATGTACAAACTGCTCACAGACAGCACTGAACCCAAATCACTGGTTCTGACGTGTCACAGTTCATGAAGATTGTTGATTGCACACAGATCAAGCCGTGCTACAGGAGTACATTGTTTACCTTTTTGAACTTTCAGGAAGCCCACATCCTTGATCAATCTGCATGCCTGTTGTTTACTGTTCAAGGTCATGCGACCATTTCCACTCTGCTTGAGCGCAGTCTTCTATGACATCCTTAATGCAAATTGTGAAGTTAGGCGTATATCAATTAATAAAAGATTGCAGTGAAGAGTCTGGATGTGCACTGAGTGCAATCAAGTTTCACAATTGATTTTATGTTACAAATTCATCATGTGGCACTTAAAAATGTGCTGAGCATTTGAATTCCAGGTTAATAAATTTGGATGTGTGTCTGTTGTTGGACAAGCCAAAATAAGGCAATGTCATTGACAAAATTGATGAAAGGCACAAGGAAACAGATTGATTTGTCTCCACCAAAAATTTCCATGGAAGATCAGGATTCTGCCAAAAACTCTTGGAAGGAGGCAAGTCATCTTTGCACATTTGCACAGGTGCTCACTTCACAGGAAAAAATACCTCAAGTTTATTCACTCAATTCACTCATTTCTGACAGAACTACCAAATGACAATATCAAAGTTGAGTTGTGCTCATATCCTGAGGCCATTTAAGACAATGAAGAAGTCTTGCTTAAAAGTACATATTCAGAGCAATGGAATGGAATGATGAAATAAACAGTGGCTACAAATGAAAAACAATGAAATAAAAATGTACACAATACACAGACATGCTGGAGAAACTCAGCAGGCCACGCAGTATTTTTTTGATGCAAAAGGTAGCCAACGCTTCAGGCCTGGGCCTTTCATTAGATATAAGCAAAAACAGGCAGGTGCCTCAATAAAAAGTTAGGGGTAAGGAGAAGAAGGAGACAAGAAAGGGGCAAGAGGAGGAGCACAGGCTAACAGGTAAAATATGGGTGGATCTCTACCAACATTCTGTGCCCCTCCAGCACCATTTCCAGGCATCCCAGTTTGCCCCCCTCAGAGATATCAGGTACTACACTGCAGTGACCGTCACACTTTTCACTTCCCTCTTACCTATTAGCCTATGCTCCTCCCCCTATCCATTCATCTCTCCTTTCCTCCTCCCCCATCCCTCAAGCACCTGCCTGGTTTTTCTTATATCTGACAAAAGGCCCAGACCCAAAATCTTGGTTACCCTTCACTACCTCTGGATGCTGCCTGACCTTCTGAGCTTTACCAGACCTTCACTCCAGCATCCTAAGACTTTTTTTTTCCCCTAAATTAAAGCATATGCCTATTTTCTCAAAATTTTAAGCCAACACCTGTTCAGGCTGGCAGAATAATGTAAACTGGTCAGCAGAGGAGAAAGTGGGGACACCAACCCTATGCCTGAACATATGGATTCAAGGCACATCTATCATTAGCTCAGGGACCTCACTTAAATGAGAGGAAAAAAAGCTGGGCCTCCCCTAGGTTGATCTTTGGCAAAGAGGCTTTGAATTTCAGGCACTGCAGGACCAGCAACCGGCAATGATACAGGATTCAAACCTCATTCAAGCAATGCGATAGAATCCTGGAAGATAGCTGCCTATAAAAATCACTTTCCAACTAACACAGTCCATGAAGTGCTGTTCTGTTTATCATGAGACCTTTGTGTAAGGGAGCCAACACTAATATTTTCCAAGAAAATTTCAATTTAAAGGATAAAGTGACATCCAGTACTTGACTCTCCTTTAACCACACAGCTATCATTTTGTGTATACTTTCCTTTCTTTTTCAATATTTTTATTAATATTGAAATTTCACATCCAAAATACAGAGTAGATACCAATATATGTTAAAAGTCAAAAAGTCATTGCACGTAAATCATATCATTTCATCCAAGGTAATCCACATTTTAATCAAACAGATCATATTGTATTGTTATTTGACTATTTCATTATTTAAAAAAAGGAAAATCTAAATCTACTACCAAGAAAGAAGCTGTTTGGCCAGAAAATGAAAATCTGTACTCTTTCCAATCTATTGATTATGTAAGAGCCTTGTGGAGTTAATGGCTCCTGCTCCATGTTCATGACCTCCAGTGAGCACTGCAGAGTTGGGCAAACAGTAGAGCCATTTCCTTACATCAGAGACTAAGGATCAATTCTCTGAATGAGGGCACCGTCTGTGTGGTGTTGACACCCTCTTCCGCTGACCTTGTAAGTTTCCCTTTGGTGTTCTGTTTTCTCCCCATATCTCAAAGATGAGTGGGTCGGTATGTTAATTGGCCATTCTGAGTTGCCTTCAGAGCATAGCTGAGCAGGAGAAGCTTGGAAAGTCAAAAACCATGCTGTAAGAAAGGTAACATGAAATCTGCAGATGCTAGACAGTGCTGGACAAACTCCATAGAAAGCTAAAAGTGTTGGCGTTTTGGGCCTGAGCCCTATATAAAGTGGGATTAATGTAGGATTAGTGTAAAATGGGAGGTTCATGATTATTGCAGACTCATTGGGCCAAAGAGCCTGTGTCCATGCTGTACCTTTCCATTGCTGTAACATTTTGCCCTATTGTGTAAAAAGTAGATAAGAAGTGGTGTCTGGACAATCATTAGTTAAATACAGTCATGAGAAAATGGATGCAGAAGGATTTTCTGGCAATGGTTCAAGACATAAGTGGCTTCAGTTACGTGGATAAACCAGAAATACTTTAGCTGTTCTCCTTCTAAAGAAAATATTAAAGAATTTGCAGTAAATGTTCATAATCATGAAGAATCCATATTAAAGGGAAATGTTCTGCAGGCAAATGAAATGAGAGTCATAGAATGCTGATTAAAAGTTATTGACAAAAAAAGTAAATGCAAATTGAGGAGAAACCTCTCTAAGCAGAAAATAGTTATTGCCTGAGTGCATAGTGAAAGCAGATACTATATTGAATCTTCCAATGGAATTTGATAAATATTTGTAAAGAAAATAATGCATGGTGACAGAAGAGTTGGGGAATAGAACTAATGTGATCACTTTTACAAAAATGCAGCACAGGTTCAATGGCACTTTTGGTGCTGCAACAAAGTTTATGATTAACTGGTTCTGTTTTGATTTTGAAATCCATCAACGTCTTGTAGGTTGTCCTCACATGATCTATAGGTAACTAACTGTAAGTGAGTCATTTGCTTCTCTTGGTGCCTTCATACATCGTCAGTGACTGCAGGTCCCTGATTATGATTTGTTGAATGCCCTTGGGACACAGTTAGTTTTGTCTGCTCACTAAGAATGTCAGAGGTTCAAACCTGCCATCATTCATTCCCTTCATCTCACAGAAGAGCACGTGAAAATCACAAATTTGCTTCCACAGGAAATCATAGGGCATAATCTGCACAATCTCAGCAGTGAGCCAGATTTTTTAAAAAATCATCTTTGGAGCTATTCTGAATTTTCATTCCAAATCAATCATGAACCATATTATGTCACAGTTGAGAGTACAATAATATTTTGTCCATTGGGCCCTTTTATGAAACATAAACACTACCTCACTTTTTCCCTCTTCTTTTGAACTAATTTGTTTTAAATATTATATTTACGGAAATTGAATTTATCACAATTTTTGAAACTAATACACAACGATGCTACCACAAAATATCAAATTTCATGACACATTTGTGACAGTAAACATGATTCCGCTTATTATTGTGAAATTTATTGTTATGACACTGTGATTCAAAACACTGAAACAAATGCTGGCCATGAGATCTTATGCAGAGGAAAGTTCTGAGCAGCTAAAACTGCTCATAGGGTAGACACTCCAATTAAACATACATTATTATTAATGCTGAAGTTTTGAACAAATTATTTTTAAGAGTAAATCTCCATTGCAAATGACGCTATGAACTTAATCTGAGGCTAATCTGACCTATCTGGGCCAGACAACAGCAGCCAGAACAATAGCACCATGGTTAGTGCTGTGCCTCAGAAGGGAAGGATGAAGTCAAGTTTAGCAATAGTTATAGGGTACTAGATAGTTAGGAGCACAGATGGGAGATTCTGCGGCCACAAAAGAGACTCCAGGATAGTATGTTGCCTCCCGGGTACTCAGGTCCAAGATGTCTCTGAGTGGGTGCAGAGTATTCTTAAGAAGGGTGATCAACCAGAGGTTGTGGCACATATTGGTACCAATGAAAAAGGCAGCAGTAGGATAGAGGCCCTGCAAAATAAGTTAAGGGAGTCAGTAAAGAGGCTGAAGAGTAGAACCTCCAAGGCAGTAATCTCTGAATTCCTCCTGGTGCCAAGAGATAGGGAAGGTCAGAACAGGAAGATAGTGCAGGCAAAAGTGGCTGAATAGATGGGACAGGTTGCACTGAAACTCAAGGGGAACCAATAATCTGGCAGGGAGGTATGCTAATGCTGTTGGGGGAAGGGGGTGGGATTAAACTAAATTAGCAGGACAGTGGTAACCAAAGTGAAGAAGCAAACGAAGAGGTGGTGACTCCCATGGAATACCACTAGCAACTGGCAGCCAATCAGAATATGATCCATGTATTCCAACTCTCTTCTTCCCACCAATCACCCAATGCTCTACGCATGCTAGTATGTTTCCTGTAACACCAGGCTTTTATCTTGTTAAGCAGCCTTGTATGTGGCAAGTTGCCAAATGCCTTCTGAAAATCCAAATACACAAGATCCACAGCATCTCCCTTACCCAGCTTGTTTATCACTGCCTCAAAGAATTCTAATATGTTTGTCAAGCAAGATTTTCCCTTAAGGAAACCATGCTGGCTTTGGCCTATCCTTTCATGTGCATTCAAGTACTTCATAAGATCACCCTTAACAATTGACTCCAACATCTTCCCAACCTAACCACTGACATAAGGCTACTGGTTTATAATTTTCTTTCTGCTTCCTCACTCATTCTTTATTTTAATTTTTCAATCAACATTGACTTAAAAAACAAACAAAAATCAAAGAAACATTACAGATATTATACAATAAAATACCAAACCTGAGCTACATGATGATTTACAAAGAAGGAAGAATCAACAGGTGGTATGTGAGTGGGTTGAGAATCACTGCTCTCGACCCAATTGTTTATGAAATATTTTGCTTGAGAGAAATTGTCATTGGCCTAGATCCTTTGGAGTTATGATACTGGGCACATAACAAGTCAATTAGGTACGATTAAAAGAGAGGTTTTCAAACTTTTTCTTTCCACCCACAGAGCACCTATGGCATAGGGAAGATGTAAAGCGGTATGTGACGCTGTTTACATCTGGTACCGCACGGATGGCAGTCTTTTCAATCTGAGGCACCTGCAAGCTCACACCAAGACACAAGAGCAACTTGTCCGTGAACTACTCTTTGCAGACGATGCCGCTTTAGTTGCCCATTCAGAGCCAGCTCTTCAGCGCTTGACGTCCTGTTTTGCGGAAACTGCCAAAATGTTTGGCCTGGAAATCAGCCTGAAGAAAACTGAGGTGTTCCATCAGCCAGCTCCCCACCATAACTACCCACCCCCCCCCCCCACATCTCCATCGGGCACACAAAACTCAAAACGGTCAACCAGTTTACCTATCTCGGCTGCACCATTTCATCGGATGCAAGGATCGACAACGAGACAGACAACAGACTCGCCAAGGCAAATAGCGCCTTTGGAAGACTACACAAAAGAGTCTGGAAAAACAATCAACTGAAAAACCTCACAAAGATTAGTGTATACAGAACCGTTGTCATACCCACGCTCCTGTTCGGCTCTGAATCATGGGTCCTCTACCGGTATCACCTACGGTTCCTAGAACGCTTCCATCAGCGCTGTCTCCACTCCATCCTCAATATTCATTGGAGTGACTTCATCACCAATATCGAAGTACTCGAGATGGCAGAGGCCGACAGCATCGAATCCACGCTGCTGAAGATCCAACTGCGCTGGGTAGGTCACATCTCCAGAATGGAGGACCATCGCCTTCCCAAGATCGTGTTATATGGCGAGCTCTCCACTGGCCACTGTGACAGAGGTGCACCAAAGAAGAGGTACAAGGACTGCCTAAAGAAATCTCTTGGTGCCTGCCACATTGACCACCGCCAGTGGGCTGATCTCGCCTCCAAGCGTGCAACTTGGCGCCTCACAGTTCGGCGGGCAGCAACCTCCTTTGAAGAAGACCGCAGAGCCCACCTCACTGACAAAAGACAAAGGAGGAAAAACCTAACACCCAACCCCAACCAACCAATTTTCCCTTGCAACCGCTGCAATCATGTCTGCCTGTCCCGCATCGGACTTGTCAGCCACAAATGAGCCTGCAGCTGACGTGGACATTACCTCTCCATAAATCTTCATCTGCGAAGCCAAGCCAAAGAAGAAGATGTGAGTGGATAGATATTGAGAACCACTGCATAATCACAATTATCAAATTCTGAACTACTGCTTATAAATACAAAATTACACACGGTGCTGGTCCTTAAAAGAAAAGTAGGAAACAGAAAAAAAGAAGAGAAAAAAAGAAAAGAGAAAGACTCCCCCTCCCAAAAAGAAAAGGAAACAAAAAAAAAAGAGGTAATTCTCCCATGTAATGTGACAAAATCATGTTTTCCAAAAGCATTAATTACATACAGATGAAACATTATGTGATTCATCCAGAGCTTACTGCTTCCCTTATGTGATAAATGTCTTGACATCGACATTGCTAGGGATACTGGAGATAGTGGTAATGGAGACCGGAGGGGAAGTACCATCAAAGGGTAGCCCCCATATATTTCAAATTCGGGTTCCATATTCTTAAAAACCTGCTGTAACAATTTCTGAGGTTGTAAGTAATCTTCTCCAGGGGAACACAACTATGTATTTCTGACTTCCAGCAGGTCAGACAAAGTTGGGAATCAGATTTCCAAATAATGGCTATGCATTTATTGGCTGTGGTTATGTACCACCGGCCTCTGCAAGGGGCAACCTCTGTACCTGCAGGAGTGTAAGGGGACAGAACACCTGGCCGGCTGCCAATCAGTCGGCCTGAATGGATCAAGCCCCACCCAGTGGGGTGTCAATCACCCGCCAGGATATAAGCCTGCGCTGGCCTCCCGAGGCCTCACACTGAGTTGCTGCAGCCACAGCCAGCCTGGATCTGTGGAACTCTTTCTGGATTAAAGCCTGTTGTACAGTCTTTGCCTTGTGTGTGTGTGATTCTGGCTAAGAGTGCAACCCAATTTAATCCACAAATTTTTACCACAGCTGCCATGGAAAAACTCCTGAGCACAGGGAAGCAACCCACGTCACCCGGAAGCCCAGACATGCTTCGAGATCTGGCGGCATGCGGTCAAGGCAATCATTGAGGCGCACTCCGGTCAAAGTTGAGTCCCCATGCCTTCCAGGCAACAAAAGGCTGCTCATGTACAAGAGCGCAATGGACACTCTCGAGAACTTGTACAAGCCCCCCATGAATGCGGTCAGTGCAAGGTACCTCCTCAATACCCGAGCCCAGCAACTCGGGGAGACGGCTGAGTCTTACCTGGTACACCTGTGAGAGTTGACTCGACCGTGTCTGGCTGAACCCGGGGTAGGTGCAGAGGAGGTTGAGAGGCTGATCCGGGATGCCTTCGTCTGAGGGCAAGGGCCATCCAGCAATAGCTGCTGGAAGATATGTCTATGCCCTGACCAAGACAGTGGAAATGGTCCAACCCTGGAAGCTGCAGCCCTGCACATCGAAGCCTTCGATTCCAGTTTCCCCCAGGCTCCCTCATGGCCCTCTCACACTGCAGCTGCAGCCCCAGACCAAGCTGGGGAGGAGAACATTGCTGTGGCGAGCGCCCGGCGCCCCTATAAGTACTATGGGTCCTGGTGTGGGTCAGACCAATGATCGCGCCAAAACTACCCAGCTAAGATCCAGTACTCTTTCCGATGTGGCAAGAAAGGCCACTTTGCTAAAGAGTGCCTCTCAAAATCAGCCGGCAGCTCAGCAACCCTCTATGACCTCCCCACATCCCCCGCGGACCCCTCCACATGCGCATGCCGACGGAGCCATTGTCTTCTGCCATTATGACTTCTGCCTTCTCCGACCTCGATGGTGCAGCATACGGCCCAGCCAGCGACAATCACAGCGTGTGCCCCGAGCACTTGGACCAGCCCACACCCTCGCCAGTGCCGCTTGCCGAGAACTAAAGTGACATCACTTCCAGCTCACAGTGTGACGTCACTTCCGACTGATGGGATGACGTCACTTCCACCAGCTGCCCCACTGACACACCCCACACCTCCAGATGCCATCAGTTGCTGCATGCCATACCCCATGACTGACGTCGACGTGGTCAACATGATGATGATGACCAGGCCGCCCTACCAACGCTCCCCATGCCTCTGGATGCAATAAATCAGCGCACGCAACCAGAGAGCAACGACTCCAACCCTAAGATGGTCCTGGCTGCCACCATCAGGGACATCCTTCAAGACCTCAGGCGCTCTATGATGGATGTGCAAGTCAACGGGCAGATAACAAAGTGCCTGTTCAACAGTGGCAGCACCGAGAACTTCATTCACCCGAGCATGGCCCATTCCCTGAGATTAAAAGTCCACCCCACCACCTGCTTGATCGCCCTCACCACAAAGGATAAAATTGTTGGCACCTTCGGGCGCTGCTCGGCCGATATAACTGTGGGAGGGGAGACACACATGGGTTCAGGCTCCTGGTCATGCCCAAACTCTGCACGCCAATCCTCCTGGGCCTGGATTTCCAGTGCCACCTGCAAACTGTCACCCTTGCTTTCGGGGTCCCCAACCTCCACTCACGTTACACAGCACACCAAACTACCAGCCCCAGCCAACCTGCGGCCTCTCCACACTACGCATCACCCCACCAGTGCTCTTCCCACAACTTACACTAGGCTGCAAGCTGATCGCCACCAGAAGTTGGTGCTATTGCACCGCAGACAGAGGTGGAGGTGCAGCGACTCCTGGTGGAAGGTGTCATAGAGCCCAGTAACAGCCCTTGGAGAGCCCAAGTCCTGGTGGCCAAAGGGGGAAGTAAGCCGAGGATGGTCGTGGATTACAGCCAGACCATTAACCAATACACCCAACTGGACGCCTACCCCCTGCCGAGGATCGCCAACATGGTCAACGAGATAGCCCGCTACCGGGTTTTCTCCACGGTTGACCTGAAGTTGTCGTATCACCAAATCCCCATCCACCCGAAGGACAAGCCTTACACTGGCATCAAGGCGGATGGGCACCTGTACCATTTCCGCCGAGTTCCCTTTGGGGTCATGAACGGGGTCTCCGTCTTCCAGCGGGAGATTGATCACATGGTAGTCAGGCACAAGTTAAGGTGACTTTCCCATATCTGGATATTGTCACTAACCTGGAAAAATTCCTCCAGATGGCCGGGGAGCTGAACCTCACTTTCAACAAGGAGATGTGTGTGTTTAGCACCACCCGCCTCGCCATCCTGGGGTACATCGTGGCCCATGGGGTGGTCGGCCCAGATCCAGAAAGGATGTGCCCATTAATGGAGCTACCTCTCCCCTCATGCTAAAGGCCCTCCGTAGGTGCCTCGGCCTATTCTCCTATTACTCGCAGTGAGTCCCTTGCTTCTCGGACAAGGTCCGCCCACTGGCCCAAGCTACAACTTTTCCCCTCCCACCAGAGGCACAGGCAGCCTTCATCTACATCAGGCAGAACTTCACGGACGCCACAATGCAGGCCATGGATGAGACCTCCCCCTTCCAGGTGGAGAACAATGCCTCTAAGGTAGCCCTCGCCGCTACCCTCAACCAAGGGGGGGCACCTCATCGTTTTCTTCTCTTGAACCCTCCACAGCTCCAAGCTAGGGCATTCTGCCATTGAAAAGGAAGCCTAGGCAATGGTGGAAGCGGTCCGCCACTGGCACCACTATATGGCCGGCAGGAGATTCACCCTCCTCATGGACCAACAGGCTGTGGCGTTCAAGTTTAACACTACCCACAAGAGCAAAATCAAGAACGACAAGATCCTGCGCTGGAGAGTTGAGCTGGCAACCTACAGCTACGACATCCAGTGCCACCCCGGAAAGTTTAACGACTCCCCCGATGCCCTCTCTCAGACCTGCACGTCTATGTATGACGACAGGCTGCAGGCATTGCATGAGTCCCTCTGCCATCTGGGTGTCACCAGGTTATACCACTTCATTAAGTCTTGGAACCTACCGTATACCATCAGGGATGTCAGGGACATGACCGAAGCCTGCTGGGTCTGCACTGAATGTAAACCCCTTTTCTTTTTCCTACCCCAGGCCCATGTTGTAAAGGCCACTCTGAGCCTTTGAGCATCTCGGCATGGATTTCAAAGGGCCCCTGACTTCCACGAACCGAAACTTCTACTTCTTCATGGTAGTGGACGAGTACTCACGCTTCCCTTTCGCTATCCCTTGCCTGGACACCTCCATGGCCACCGTCATCAGGTCCCTGGAGCAGATCTTCACCATGTTTGGCTAACCTGCTTTCATCCACAGCGACCAGGGGGCTAGTTTCATGAGTGACAAGCTGCGCCAGTATCTGACGGCGAGGGGCATCACGACTAGCCACACAACAAGTTATAACCTGAGAGGCAATGGGCAAGTGGAATGCGCAAACAGAGTGGTCTGGAAAGCAGTCCTCCTGGCTCTCAAGTCGAAAGGGTGGGCCATTGAGTGCTGGCAGGATGCCCTGCCTGAGGTGCTCCATGCCAATCGGTCGCTGTTGTGTACAGCTACCAACAAGACCCCTCATGAACGTCTGTTCTCATTTCCCAGGAAGTCAGTGACTGGAATGTCCCTCCCAGGATCACTCACATCCCCGGGACCGGTGCTCCTACGTAAGCACGTACGGACACACACAAGGCCAAACCCCTGGTCGAGCAGGTCTTCCTCCTACACACAAACCACAACTATGCCTATGTTAGGTTCAGCAGTGGCAGGGAGGACACCGTCTCAACCAGGAACCTGGCACCAGCAGGATCACCCACCATGCCACGGCATCCTTCAGCACAGGACGACACCGACAGGGCAAACATCCCCATCCCCAGGCAGCTATGGGGTGTGCAGGACCTCCTTGACCACCAGGGGCCCGCTTCAGCCCTGGGGGATGAACCTGCTCCCCCCACCCACCCATCCAATACAACTCTCACAAGTCAACCCTGGCCCCTTTGACCACCCCTCCACATGGCACCACACCAGTCACACAGACCCCTGCCGCCAGCCCCCCCCCCCCCACTTCCCCTCCAACCAGTGACCAGAATCCAGTCCAACGATGGTCACAGAGACCCTGGCAGCCGCTGAATCATCTCATTCGGTAAATATTGTAGTTTTGTATAGTGGATACAATTCCTTATTACTGCCCCACCTCGGGACAATTATAAAGAAGGGGGTGAATGTGGTGGTACACCACTGGCCCACTGTAGGGGGCAACCTCTGTGCCTGCAGTAGTGTAAGGGGACAGGACAACACCTGGCCAGCTGTCAATCAGTCGGCCTGAATTGATCAAGCCCCACCCAGTTGGGTGTCAATCACCCTCTGGGATATAATCTTGCGCTGGCCTCGCAAAGTCTCACTCAGAGTTACTGCAGCTATAGCCAGCCTGGCTCTGTGGAAGTCTTTGTGGATTAAAGCCTGTTGTACAGTCTTTGCCTTGTGTGTGTCTGATTCTGGCTAACAGCACATCACATTGGGCACCACTAAAGCAAGTTCAACAAATTTCAATTAATATTTCAACAGCCCCATTTTAGGTCTTTTATCTGCTAACTTCCCCAATAAAAACAATTCTGGCACCTGAAGGTATCGAATTCCAGTAATTTGTTCCAGGAGATTCTCCAAATATTTCCAGAAGGATCTCACCTGAGGGCATGGCCAGGTTGAATGCAAAAAGGCCCCTATATCTTGACCGTATCAAAAGCATAAATTGGATCATTTAGATTTCAATTTATTTAATTTTTACAGAGTAAGGTACAGCTGATGCAAAAAAATCATATTGCACCAGCCAAGACCCTACATTAATTGTATTGCTCATACTGTCCTAAACAGGTCAGACCAGCAAAATGGATCAATTTCTATTCCCAAATCTGATTCCCATCTCTCTCTTGACTTATCCACCCCTTCTTTAGGGGATTCCACCTGAAGTAAGAAATACATTTTTGAGATAAATTTCTTTGTGATCCCCTTTCGAACCAGTCGTCTCTATTTCAGTACATTGTGGTACAGTCTGTGCTGGACCTAATTTGTCCATTAAATAAGATCTCAACTAAAGATAGAAGAAAATGGATGTTTTTAAAACTCCAAATTTATTCCTGATTTGTCCAAATGTCATAAATTGCTCCTGCTCAAAACAATCTTTGATATATTTGATCCTACTCTGGGATTAAGTTTCTAGAATTTTACTATCAATTGTTAATGGAATTAATTTATTTTAAGCTAGGGGTGTTTTGGGTGAGAGGCCACCCCTAACACCAATTTGACTATTGAGTTTATTCCAAATTGTAATAATATCCTTTAATATGGGGGGGTTATTTTGGACCAAATAGCAATTTAGAATTTCATTTATATATAGAATTTTCTGCTATCTTCTCACCAATCTTATGCAGTTCCAATTTTACCCAAGAAGATTTGTCTCCTCTGTCAAAGAGGGAGGTGATAAACAATGATTTGGATTGTCCAATAATTTTTTTTAAAGTTTGGGAGCTTTACTCCTCTAAGTTCATAATTCTAGGTTAATTTATCAATAGAGACTCTAGGAAACTTATCCTTCCATACAAAATTTCTTAATATATTTATTTAAATTCTGAAATAATTGATGTGGTACTAAAGTAGGTAGGTTTTGGAAAATATATTGTCATTTAGGCAATATATTCATTTTTATATAATTGACCCTTCCAATCAAAGTAATTGGAAGAGTTATACATTTATTTAAATCATCTTCAATTTTCCAAAGAAAGGGAAGATAATTCAAATTATATAAATTCTGTAAGTTATTATCTTTCTTAATACCTAAATATTTTATACCATTAAGTGGCCACTGAAATTGAGAATCTCTTTTAATATGATCATAATTCTCACCTGTAAGTGGCATAACTTTGCTTTTGTCCCAATTAACTTTATAGCCTGAGAAAGTCCTGAAAAATTACAATTAAGACTGCAATTTTTGTAATTAAATCACTGGGTCTGTCAGATGTATCAGAACATAGTCTGCAAAAAAGATTGATTTCATGTTCTTCCTGTATAACCCTGAAGCTTTTATGCCTGGATCTTGGCAGATAGATTCTGCTAATGGTTCAATAGCCAGGACAAAAAGGGCTGGAGATAATGGATAGCCTTGTTTACTAGATCTGGACAATAGGAACACCAATGAAATTTGGCCATTAATGATTACTTTTGTTATAGGCTCATTATATACAGCTTTAACCCAAAAAATAAATAACTCTCCTTCTCCAAATTTTCCCAAAACTTTAAATAAATAGTTCAATTCCAATCTGTTGAATGCTTTCACTGCATCTAGGGCCAGAGCAACTCTCTAATACTGGGCAGTCTGCTATCATTGTCAGCAGACTGCCTCTTCTGTACAAAACATTAATTTAGGCAGACTGCCAATCTATTTGCCAGAGGTTTAGCATGACCCCACCATGACTACCAGCCCCCCCACATCTCCATCGGGCACACAAAACTCAAAACGGTCAACCAGTTTACCTATCTCGGCTGCACCATTTCATCAGATGCAAGGATCGACAATGAGATAGACAACAGACTCGCCAAGGCAAATAGTGCCTTTGGAAGACTACACAAAAGAGTCTGGAAAAACAACCAACTGAAAAACCTCACAAAGATAAGCGTATACAGAGCCGTTGTCATACCCACACTCCTGTTCGGCTCCGAATCATGGGTCCTCTACCGGCACCACCTACGGCTCCTAGAACGCTTCCACCAGCGTTGTCTCCGCTCCATCCTCAACATCCATTGGAGCGCTTACATCCCTAACGTCGAAGTACTCGAGATGGCAGAGGTCGACAGCATTGAGTCCACGCTGCTGAAGATCCAGCTGCGCTGGATGGGTCACGTCTCCAGAATGGAGGACCATCGCCTTCCCAAGATCGTTTTATATGGCGAGCTCTCCACTGGCCACCGTGACAGAGGTGCACCAAAGAAAAGGTACAAGGACTGCCTAAAGAAATCTCTTGGTGCTTGCCACATTGACCACCGCCAGTGGGCTGATAACGCCTCAAACCGTGCATCTTGGCGCCTCACAGTTTGGCGGGCAGCAACCTCCTTTGAAGAAGACCGCAGAGCCCACCTCACTGACAAAAGGCAAAGGAGGAAAAACCCAACACCCAACCCCAACCAACCAATTTTCCCCTGCAACCGCTGCAATCGTGTCTGCCTGTCCCGCATCGGACTTGTCAGCCACAAACGAGCCTGCAGCTGACGTGGACTTTTTACCCCCTCCATAAATCTTCGTCCGCGAAGCCAAGCCAAAGAAGAATAATCTGTATTCAATAATGATATGGACCTATAAGATAATGATTTAAATGGGTCCCTATTTTGCTTGGGAATCACTTCCAATAATTGCTAGTGAGAAGGAATCTGGGAGGGTGAAGGTTGCCACTGCTTGATCTAGTACCTCCATAAACAGAGGTATCAATAAATCTTTAAATTCTTTTAAAAATTTGTGTGGTAACCTGTCAATTTCCAAGAATAACAATGCTTCCATATAACCATATAACAATTACAGCATGGAAACAGGCCAATTTGGCCCTTCTCATCCCCACTGATCCAAGTACCCTCCTCTAATCCCACTTACCAGCACTCTGCCCATATCCCTCCATCCCCCTCCCATCCATATACTTATCCAACTCTTTCTTAAAAGACAAAATTGACCCTGCCTCCACCACCTTTCCCGGAAGCACATTCCACACAGTAACCACTCTCTGACTAAAGAAGTTCCCCCTCATGTTACTCCTAAACCTTTGCCCATCAACTCTCAACCCATAACCTCTTGTATCCATCTCTCCTACTCTCAATGGGAAAAGCCTTTCCACATCAACTCTATCTATCCCTCTCATTATCTTAAACACCTCTATCAAATCCCCTCAGCCTTCTATATTCCAAGGAATAAAGACTTAATTTGCTCAATCTTTCCTTGTATTCCACATGCTGAAACCCAGGCAACATTTTTATAAATCTTCTCTGCACTCTCTCTATCTTGTTAATATCCTTCCTATAAATTGGTGACCAGAACTGCACATGGTACTCTAAATTTGGCCACACCAATAACTTGTACAGTTTCATCATTACTTCCCAACTCCTATATTCTATGCACTGATTTATATAGGCAAGCATACTAAAGGCGTTCTTCACCACCCTATCCACATGCACTCCTACCTTCAGGGAACAATGCACCGTTATTCCTAGATCTTTCTGCTCCACTGCATTCTTCAATGCCCTCCCATTTACCACATATGTCTTGCTTTGATTATTCTTTCCAAAATGAAGCACCTCACACTTATCAGCATTAAACTCCATCTGCCATCTTTCTGCCCACTCCTCTAAGCAGTTTAAATCCCTCTGCAATCTTTGAAAATCCTCTTCATTATCCACAATTCCCCCTATTTTAATATCATCTGCATATTTACTAATCAAATTTACTACCCCATCCTCCAGATTATTAATATATATGACAAACAGCAATGGTCTCAATACCAATCCCTGAGGTACACCGCTTGTCACCTGCCTCCATCCTGATAAACAATTATCTACTACTACTCTCTGTCACCTTCCTTTCAGCCACTGTTGAATCCATTGAACTATCTGGTTGGATGGGAGGTGTCAGAGAGTAGTGGTAGAAAACTGTTTGTCCAATTGGAGGCCAGTGACTAGTGGAGTTCCTCAGGGATCGGTCCTCGGTCCACTATTGTTTGTTATATATATTAACGATCTGGAAGTAGGGGTGGAGTATTGGATAAGCAAGTTTGCGCATGATACAAAGATTGGTGGTGTTGTGGACAGTGAGGAAGATTACCATCAATTAAAAGGTGATTTAGGAAGGCTGGAGGTGTGGGCTGAGAAATGGCTGATGGAATTTAATACAGATAAGTGTGAGGTGTTACATTTTGGAAAGGGAAATCAAAATAGGTCATATGCATTAAATGGTAGGCTATTGAGATGTGCAGAGCAACAAAGGGATTTAGGAGTTGTGGTAAATAGTACCCTCAAGGCTGATACTCAGGTAGATGATGTGGTGAAGAAGGCATTTGGAATGTTGGCCTTCATAAATTGGAGTATTGAATTCAAGAGTAGGGAGGTTATGATGAAATTGTTCAAGGCATTGGTGAGGCCAAATTTGGAGTACTGTGTACAGTTTTGGTCACCAAATTATAGGAAAGATATAAACAAAATAGAGAGAATGCAGAGAAGGTTCACAAGAATGTTGACAGGATTTCAAGGTTTGAGTTACAGGGAAAGGTTGTGCAGACTGGGGCTTTTTTCTCTGGAGCGTAGAAGATTGAGAGGGGTCTTGATAGAGGTGTTTAAGATTTTAAAAGGGACAGACAGAGCAAACGTGGATAGGCTTTTTCAATTAAGAGTGGGGGAGATTCAAACTAGAGGGCATGGTTTAAGATTGAAGGTGGAAAATTATAAGGGGAACATGAGGGGAAATTTCTTTAGTCAAAGGGTGGTAGGGATGTGGAATGAGCTTCCGACAGACGTGGTCGAGGTGGGATCATTGGTTACATTTAAGGAAAGACTGGATAGTTACATGGATAGGAGAGGACTGGAGGGGTATGGACCGGGTACTGGTCAGTGGGACTAGGAGGGTGGGGATTTGTTACGGCATGGACTAGTAGGGTCGAACTGGCCTGTTCTGTGCTGTAAGGGGTTATATGGTTATATGGTTATCTCCAAATTAATACCCAAGGACTTAGCCTTCCTAACCAACCTCCCATCCGGAACCTTATCAAAGGCCTTACTGATATCCATATAGACAACATCCACTGCTCTAACCTCATCAACATTCCTAGTCACCTCCTCAAAAAATTCAACAAGATTGGTCAAACTCAACCTTCCATGCAAAATCCATGTTGAGTGTCCCTGATCAGACCCTGTCCCTCCATATACTTATATATACTATCTCAAAGAACACTTTCCATCAATTTACCTACCACAGACGTCAAACCTACAGGCCAATAATTGCTAGGCTTGATCCTCGAACCCTTTTTAAACAAAGGAACCACATGCGCAACATGTCAATCCTCCGGCACTATACCCGTCTCTAATGACATTTTAAAAATCACTGCCAGAGCCTCCGTTATTTCCTCACTAACTTCTCTCAAGGTCCTGGGGAAAATCCTGTCAGGACCTGGAGACTTTTCCACCTTTATATGTTTCAAAACCTCCAGTAATACTTCTTTCTTAATCACTATAGTCTCCATATATACCCCCTTTGCTTCCTTTACCCTGCACAGTTCAATATCCTTCTCCCTATCTCAATTTGATTAAAGGAGCCATTTAAACCCCCCCCCCCATACTTCTAGATTCAAATTTGGGAGGTCCAATTGTGAAAGGAAATTCTCTATTATATTCCCCCAAAGATTGAGATTCATATAAGTCCATATAAAATTGCTTAAAAGCTTCATTTATGTCCTTTGGATAGGAGGATGGGCAGGATAGGAGATCCTGCCCATGTTTGGCTTCATTGCATTTATCGTTCTCGAGGCTTGCTCTGATTTCAACTGCCAAGAGAGGACCTTGTAGGCTCTTTCCCCTCACTCATAGTACATTTGCTTAGATTTTGTTATCATTTTTTTGATTCTATATTTCAGCTTCTTACTCATTAATCTTCTGTTTTTCCACAGAGCCTTTTTCTGAAGGTCCTTTTCTAAAATTGTGATCTCCTTTTCCAATTCATCCACCTCCTTCATATATTCTGTTTTAATCTTAGAGGCATTACTAATAATTTGGCCACTTAAATATGCCTTTAATGTGTCCCAAAGTAAAAATTTGTACGCAGTTGCATCAGTTAGTCTCACAGAACATATAAATTTAATTCCAAATAAAATTACAAAAGGAAAGTATTAAAGCACCATCTCTGTACTCATTGTTGAAGAGTGAGATGACATTTGCGATTTTCCAGTCCTCGAAGACCATGCCAGAATCAACTGATTCCTGAAATATCATTACCAATGCCTCCATAATCTCTATCGCTACTTTCATCAGGACCTGATGGTGCAATCCATCTGTTTCACTAGACTTATCCACCCTTAGAACATACAGCTTTCTCCACTCCTTCTCCCTTGAAATAATAACTGCATTCACTTTCTTTCCCTGATAGCCTCAACATCTGGCACACTGCCAACGTCTTCCACAGTGAAAATTGATACAAAATACTCATTTAGTTCTTCTGCCATCTCCTTGTCTCCCATTATATTTCTTCAATGTTATTTCCTAGTGGTCCTGTATCTACTCTCACCTCTCTTTTATTTTTCATATACTGCTTTTTTGTATCCTCTTTAATATTATTTGCTAGCCTACTTTCATACTTCATCTCTTCCCTCCTCATGAATTTTTTAGTTACCTTCTGTAAGTTTAAAAAACTTCCCAATCTTCTATCTTCCTGCTAATTTTTGCTTCCTTACATGCTCCCTCTTTGCTTTTCTGTTGATTTTGACTGCTCTTGTCAGGCACAGTTGTGATATTTTTCCATGCAGATATTTCCTCTTTATTCCCCATTTCTTGCAGAACCTCCATCCACTGCTGATCTACTGTCTTCCCAACTAGTGCTCCCTTCCTATCTACTTTGGCCAGTTCTCTCATACCACAGTAATTTCATTTATTTCATTGAAATACAGTGCATCTGACTTCAGTTTCTCATTGTTAAATCATAAATTGAACACAATCATATTGTGATCACTGCCCCCAATAGTTCCTTTACTTTCAGCTCTATAATCACCTCTGGTACATTAAACAATGTCCAATCCCACACAGCGATTCCCTCATGCACCCATTAACAAGCTTCTTTAAAAAAGCCAACTCATAGATTTTCTACAAATTATCTTTATTGAGATCCTGTCCCAACCTGGAGTTGCCCACTCTACATTCATGTTAAAATTACCTATGACTACCATAACATTGCCCTTCTGACAGGCCTTTTCTATTTGCTGTTGCAATTTGCTATCCACATCCCAGCTACTGTTTGGAGGTCTGTATATAACAGCCAACAATGTTCTTTTTTACCCATATAATTTCTGAACTCAGCTCACAACGATTCTAAATTTTCTGATCCTATATCACCTCTTTCTAATGATTTAATGGTGTTCTTTGCCAACAGGGCCATGCCACCCCTTCTGTTTACCTATCTTTTCAATACACTGTGTATCCTTGAGCATTAGCTCCCAGTAACATCCATCCTTTCGCTGCGACTCTGTAATAGCCACATCATACCTCCCATTTTGTAGCTGTACTGCAAGGTCATCCACATTATTTTTTAAGATGCATGCATTTAAATACAAATCCTTTTGTCCTTTATTTGTTACATTTGACTCTGGGTTCCTGTTGCATTCCAATATATCTCGATGGCTGAAATTTTGCCCTCTCTGCCTGTCCTTCTACACAAACTCCCTACTTGGTCAGTGTTGAGACCGCTTCTTTCAGTGTTGTGTATTAATGATTTGAATTATGGAATGAATGGCTTTGTGGCCAGGTTTGCAGATTATATGAAGGTACGTGGAGGAGCAGTTAGTGTTTAGGAAGCAGTAAGGTTGCAGATTGACTTAGACAGATGAGGGCAATGGGTAGAGAAATAGGGGATTAGGAGAATGGGCATGAAATATAATGTTGAAAAGAGTATGGCCATGCACTTTGGTAGAAAAAAATTAATGTGCAAACTAATTTTTAATGGGGAGAAAATTGAAAATACTCAGATGCAAAGGGGCCTGGGGAGACCTCACTTGCAGTATTCTATGCAGTTTTGGGCTCCTTATTGAAGAAAAGATGTGATGACATTGGAGAGGGTTCAATGAAGGTTAACTAGGGTAATTCTGGGAATGGAAAGGTTATCATTTCGCCTGTCTCATCATTGGAATTTAGGAAAATAAGGAGGGATTTCATTGAAACATTTCAAATGTTGAAAGGCACGGACAGAATAAATGTAAAAAGATTCTTTCCCATGGTGGGAGAATCCAGGATAAGAAGATGTCCACTTCAAACTGAGATGCATAGGAATTTATTCAGCCTGAAAATGGTAAATAGGTGGAATTTGTTTCCACGAGCATTTGTGGCAGTCAGATCATTGGATGTGTTTAAGACAGAGTATTTTAGGTTCTTCATTAGCCAGGGCATCAAAGTTTATGGGGAGAAAGCCGGGCGGAAGGGTGCGGTGGGAAGTGGATCAGCTCGTGATTAAATGGCGGGGCAGACTTTATGGACTAAATAGCCTATTTCTGCTTTTATGTTTTATGGTCTTAATGAGCACCTCAATTGGTGATTACAAGGTTGCAAGATATTTTTGGATGAAATGGGCACTTTGGCATAGAATGGTGCCAACACTTTAGGATAACTTCATCATAGTCATCCTTCTCAATCACACTTCCATCTGATTAGCAACCTCGGTGCAAAGAACTGTGGCCTGAAGTTTAATCTCACATCAGTCCTTGATTGCATAGTAAAGGCATGCAGTCACAGACATTAAAAAAATACAGAGTAGGTGGAGACCTTACAGCCCACTGTGCTCTTAGAACTGCAAGCATTGCATAGTGGTATTGCAGGCTGAATTATTTGAAGCTGCTCATATGTAAGAACTACTTTGGTAATTTTTCGCATCTAAAATCATAGGATTTACACCTACGACTGCATGGCTCGGTACAATAACACACCATTTACAAATTTGTTGACAATACCACAATGGTGAGCTGTATAAAAAGGGGCATTGAGTCAGCATATAGGAGGGTCATTGAAAACTTATCTATATAGTGTACTAAGAACAATCTCACACACAATGTCACCAAGGAGTTGATTGTCAAATTCAGGAATGGAAAACCAGAAGTGTACGACCAAGTGATTATTGGGGATCAGAGGTGGATTGGGTGATCAAATTTAAATTCCTGGATGTCACTATACCCAAAGTACTAATGTCATTGTGAAGAAAGCATCTCAGTGCCTCTCCTTCCTCACGAGGCTGCGAAGGTTCAATATGACATCGGAAACCTTGGCAAACTTCGACAGATGTGCAGTGGAAAGTGTACTCACCAGCATCATCATGGCCTAGTATGAGCTACCAATACCTCTATGTGGAAAGCCCTGCAAAATGTAATGGACAGTGCCTAGTACATCACAGCCAAACTCTCCCAATCTCTGAGAAAAATCTACATGGAACACTGCTGTCAGAGAGCAGCAGCAGCAATCATTAAGGATGCACACAACCCAGGACATGCTCTATTCTCTCTACTACCATCAGGAAAAATGCGACAAGAGTGCCATGCGACATGTACCACCAGGTTCAGGAACAGTTCCTACCCCTCCACCATTAGACTCCTAAGCAACAGACTCATTAAAGGGTTCATTGCACATTATTTATGTCTGAGTATTTATTTTTTTCTGGATTCTTTTGTTTACATTTCTCTTTGTGTGTGTGTGTGTGTGTGTGTGTGTGTGTGTGTGTGTGTGTGTGTGTGTGTGTGTGTGTGTGTGTGTGTGTGTGTGTGTGTGTGTGTGTGATCTTTTTCTTGAGTGCAATTTTCACTACCAATTAAGTAGAAATTCTGTCTGGCCCGCAGGAAAAAAGAATCTTAGGGTTGCATGGGCTGTCATGTATGTACTCTGACAATAAATTTGCATACCTCCAAAACTATGACCAAACCATTAGGAGATTAGAGAATAAAATAATAAGATTTCTGAGTTTATTTTTGGTTTAAGCTAAAATTCATCCAGGATAGCCAACAATCCTGATGAGCTACATGACAGCAAATGGTAGAGAGCAAGAATGCAGGCTCTGTATAAACAATTCCAAATGTCTTGTGCATAGGATTGTAAATACCAGCAGGCAAATGTTTCCCTGCTACATAGCCTTATTGTGGAGCATGTTTCCCGAATGACCTTGATCCACAGGACTACTAACTGTCGATCTTGTGTAACCTGCCATGGTTCATCCAGGATGATGATTTTCAGCCTTGACAACCAGGTTCAAATAGTTTAAAGAAATCTAGGACAGACTCCCAGAATTTCTTCAGGAGTTCTCAATGACTGGGGCCCAGAAAAAAATGAAGTAATATTGCTCTCTTGACCCATTTTTCCACTGATTTTTCATTGTGGTTTAGATGGTTGGCATAAAAAGCTTAAAAATGTTCTATTTAAATTAAATAATAAGAGTTTGGTTGGAGACAAATGATATACGCCCCCTGAGGATTCTGATAGAAGCTGGCAAGAGGATAGAAGGAAGTACTTAGCATTATAAGCATGCAGGCCTTTAACTGAGATGTCAGGTGAAAAATATTTCAGATAAATAAAAGCAGTTGCAATTCTCAAGTTTGATCAGTTGTGTCCCTGGTGTGAGAAACAGAGGTACCTTCACAGATTTCGCTCGAGACAAAAATTGAGAACAAAGAACATTTATTGTACAACAGTGCAAAGTTGGGTGCTTCCCCTTACCATGGGAATACACACACATACTGGGGCTCACCCAACTTTTATACAGTTCATTTCAGTGTAGAGATAATCCCCCCCCCCCTTAACATTCTTCTGCCTCCTGGATTGTTTGGCATTTGGTAATTATATCTGCTGACGGGCAGTTTCTGTAAACTTGGAAGACCATGGGGTATCTTGTCTGGGTTCCATCATGTCATTGTCCTTATTCATGAATCTGCCTTTGTCCTTATTCACACCTCTCAACCCCCAGGACTTACTAATTCTATATGCAGAACTTGCTAGTTCTTTCTATCACTATAAGACCTTTCTTCTATTGTACTTGCGGAACCCTTCCTCACACTCTTATCGGAATTCATCCCTATTCAGCACTTACTTAACTTCCTCTAGTCTATCTACTATTCTTTATTTTATTCATAGTAACTTTACTTCCTATAATCTATTATCTCTCACAATCCCCACTTTTTCTTTAGCTACGCTTAGTAAATTCTCAACTGGAAACTTAGTCTTTTTCCCAGCGAGTCAGCAAACGAACTGCAATCTCAGCATCATCAAATGGAGTTTGGGAAACATACATCATTTGGGTTGTAGTGATCTGACGAAGGGTCCGTTGAATTAAACACTGCACACAAGTCATTAGGCAGGGAAGTATCATGATGGCTAAAGTAATGAGTCCAACTGCTATAAGGGCTGTGTGTATCCACCTCCAGTCACCAGTAAAAAGTTCAACCGCCTGACCATTGTGACTGTTGTCATCAATCGATCTTCCACAAACACTGCCCTCAGCAGCTAACAAGTAATCAAGAGCCAGGCGGTTTTGATAAGCTGTAGCTCGTATCCGTCGTTGTTCTTCAGCCAATAAATCCAAGGCCATCGCTGTCTGTTTGGTGAGAATCTTCAAAACTGCCTGGAGTCTGGTTAAACGGTTTAAATGCCAAACAGCTGTGGTAGTCTGGAACAGCCTGAGCCGTTTACAACTCGAATCACCCTTATAGTGATTGCCTTTAGCCTTGCCTTTAGTCTTCCTTTTAGCCTTTTGAATGCATTCGTGACCCAAAGGATGGTTTACAAGATGGCAAGTTAGGGGGGAGCGTTTATTGTTACCTAACCTGTGAGTAGCAGCTTGTCTGCGAGCATTAGCATATATACCCCCTTCATCCCTACTCCAGGTATAGCCCTGACTAATGTTCTGCCTATCATTTTCCCACCATCTTCTTTGTACCATATTTTTAGCACTCATCTCTCTAATATCTGTAGAAGCCAGGGTTCCAACCCAATCCACTCCCCTAGGGCAGATCTGTTTCCCTGGTCCATGTTGGGATCCTAAATTAAACCATACTAAATAAGGTACCCCAATATGAATATAGTCTATACCTGTGCCCTGTCTGCATTCTAAAGGAAAACTTGTCCATTCCTCAAAGTAATTTTCACCTCTGCTGCCCCTATTCCAGGAGGACTTAATACATTGTATACAATTGGGTGGTTTCCCAAAAATTGGGAACCAGCAGAAAAACAATACAGCAAATAATAAAAATAACATTACAGCACTTTTTCCCAGCAGAGCGTAACTTTCAGAACAGAAGGATGCGAGACTGCACGTCAGGTGGAGGATGTATTATCAACGTCTTTAGTTCGTGGGTTAGCTTGTTTAATGCGTTGTATGTGAGTCCACCCCTTTTCTTTTGTTCGCACTGCAGTGTCTGTAATCAGAAGTACACAATAAGGGCCGTCCCATATCGGTTTTAGTTTATGGTCTTGCCATGCTTTTACAAATACCCAATCACCAGGTTTAACAGAATGAATAGGATATTCCAGGGGTGGGTTTTGAGCTAATAAACCCTTCTGTCGTAAGTCATACAGAGAAGTAGAAAGTCCCTGCAAATATTTAGATATGTACTGGTCATTAGCCTCAGGGGTAGGGGTATCAGTGTGGAATCCCATGTAAGGAAGACCAAACATCATTTCATATGGTGAGACAGCAAGGTCCTTACGAGGAGCTAAGGGTAAGCATTTAATCCAGGAGAGGCCAGTTTCCTCATGAAGTCGAGTGAGTTGATTTTTCAGGGTCTGATTCATCTGTTCAACACGGCATGAACTCTGGGGGTGCCATGGAGTATGTAACTGCCAATCTATTCCCAGAATTTTACACACACCCTGGAGTACCTGAGAGGTAAAATGTGTACCTCGATCTGAATCAATGGTTTGGATAATGCCATAACGCGGAATAACAGACTCTAGTAATATCCAGATAACGGTGCTAGCACGATCATTAGGGGTCGGGAAAGCCTCAACCCATCGAGTAAAATGATCCACCATCACCAGGAGGTATTTATAAACCTCTATCTTAGGTAATTCTGTGAAGTCAATCTGTAGTCGTTGAAACGGGCGTATGGCTATATCGCGACTGCCAGGCATTACCTGGCGCATGACTTTCTTATTCACTCGCTGACAGATTGGGCACCCCCGAGTACTTTGCTTGGCTATGGTGTATATTCCCGAGCAATTAAAGGACCATACAAAAGCATCAACAAGTGCCTGTGTTCCCCAATGTGTCTGCTGGTGAAGCTGATCAATAATCTGACGAGCCAAGGCTTTGTTCAGTACTTGGCGTCCCTCTGCCGTCCACCACAATCCATCGGTAATTTGACGCATTCCCTGGTTTTTCATATAAACCTCCTCTTCTCGTGAAAAGATGGGAGTCTTTTGAACCTCATGTGGGGTGGGGAGTAACAGCTGCATGTCTATTTTGTCTGTGAGTGCAACCTGTTTGTCAGCTTCATCTGCCCGTCTGTTCCCCTGTGCTTCAGGACTGTCAATAAGTTGATGGCCCCGTACATGAACTACAGCTATCTCCTCAGGTAACATAAGAGCATCTAAGGATTGAACAATTAAGTTTTCATGGATCAACTTTTATCATTCCCCGCTCTTTCCAAATCTTTCTAAAGGTGTGCACTACACCAAAAGCATACTTTAAGTCAGTATAGATTGTGCCCACCTTTCCCTCTAAACCCTGGAGAGCTCTGCAGAGGGCATATAATTCACAGGATTGTGCCAACCAATGACCGGGAATACGACCGGCTTCAATCACAACTCTTTCATTCTCATCCACTATACTATACCCGCTATAACGAATGCCGTTAATGCAGCGGGAAGATCCATCAATAAACCATCTTTCACCCTCCCGTAAAGGTTCATCACTTAAATCATCTCTAATTTTTGTCTGTAAATCGATCACTTCTAAACATTCATGTTCTAAATCATTGGGGACAGTATCAGAATCTGGAGAAACCAAGAAGGCGGCTGGATTCTGTTCTTTGTTTATAATCAGTGTCAAATCATCCCTATCCATGAGAATCGCTTCATACTTTAAAATTCTAGAATCAGTAAGCCACCTTCCGGCACGTTGTAAGAGAATGGTGCGGACTGTGTGAGGGGTATGAACTAACATCCGGGCACCAAACGTAATCTTTCGTCCTTCTTAGACTAAAATAGCAGTGGCTGCAATTGCTTGCACACATTCTGGCCAACCACGACAAAAGGGATCTAAAATTTTTGACAGAAAGGCAACTGGTTGTCTAAAGCCTGCCCTCTCTTGCATTAATACTCCCATGGCTACACCGTCTTTCACATTGGTATATAGATCAAATAGCTTATTTAAGTTGGGTAAAGCCAAAACTGGGGCACTAATAAGACGTTGTTTCACCAAGGTAAAATCTTTAATCTCCTCCTCCGTCCAGACAACAGTTTCACCCCCTAGAGTCGTAAGTTTATCATAAAGAAATTTGACCAGGCTAGAATAGATCTCAATCCAAATTCTACAGTATCCCACTAAACCAAGGAATTTTCTAAGTTCTCGAGCACTCTTTGGAGGCGGGATCTGCATAATACTGCGTGTTCTCTCTGGACTTATCTTCCTAATCCCTTGACTAACCAGATGACCTAAGTATTTAACTTCAGATTGAACGAATTGTAACTTTAACTCGCTCACTCTAAGACCCTTATTCCCTAGGAAATTCAGAAATTCAACAGTGTATTGTTTAACCACATCATACGTTTTTCCCATGATTAATAAGTCATCAACATATTTTATTAATTGACAATTCTCTCCCCGAGGGGCCTCATCTAGTACCTCTTCTAAAACTTGGCCAAACAAGTTTGGGGATTCTGTAAAACCCTGGGAAAGGACCGTCCACCGGTATTGATTTTTCCGTCCTGTAAAAGGATTCTCCCACTCAAATGCAAACATGTCCCTACTGTCTATTGCCAACGGACAGGTCCAAAAGGCATCTTTGAGGTCAATTACACTAAACCACTTACTATGGGGATCAATTTTACCCATTATCGTATAGGGGTTAGGTACGACCGGATAATGGGTGAGAATGATTTTGTTTAACTCCCTCAAATCCTGCACTAATCGATAGGTACCGTCTGGTTTTTGGACAGGTAAAATTGGGGTATTAAAAGGTGACATACAAGGTTCGAGTATACCATCTTTCACCAATTGGTCAATAACTGGCTGCAGCCCCTTTCGGCCAGCCATAGGAATTGGGTACTGTTTTCGTCTAATTACTTGGTCAGGGTCTTTTAAAGTAACTTGCAGGGGAGGAACATCTAATCCTCCTCTATTGCCTCTTTTTGCCCATACTCTAGGATTTATTAGTTTCCGATCCTCCTCTGTTAGTACATAAAATTGAACCCCGATACCTGATCCCTATGGTCTGGTACCGATAGCCAATTGGTCTTGTAAATCTCGTCCCAACAGGCAAACTCCAGCTTGGGGAACTAGTAAAATATCTTCTGTTATTATCTTTTCTCCCATTTGTATCCTTACATTCTTTAGTATAGGGACCATAAAATCTCTTCCTCCCACTCCCAAAACCAGCACTGTCTCTTCTGTTTTAACACCCTCGGGCCGTTGTAAAATACTAGACCGGGCTGCCCCTGAATCTACTAATCTACTAGAAAAGTCATCTCGTCACCGTGGGGTCCTATGCTTAAATTTACCAATGGTTCTCCGTACAGCCCCATGGTGTGTATTGGCTGAGAACCCTGACCCCCCTATTCATAATCTGCCTCCATCAATGCATAAGATCGCGTCACCCTGGCTCGCATTGGGCATTCCCTCTTAAAGTGTCCCTCCTTTTTACAATTATAGCAAACTAATGCTCCTGTTTCCCAATTTCTACCAGGGTCTCCACGGGGTCCCGGGGATGGTCGTCGTCCCCGGAATTCTCCTCTACCCCTGCCTCTGCTCTGGTCTCTACTTCCCCACCCCTGGCGCTCCTCCCAACATCCAGGAACTGGCACACAGCTCCTAACATTTCCCTGCTGTCCCTCCACAACTTCCTTGACTGCCTGCATCCAAATCTTAGCCTTTCCTTTCTGTTTAGCTTCAGACCTCTGGACGTATGCCCTTTGTGCGATCTGTAAAAGCTGTGTTATTCCCTGTTCATACCAATTCTCTGTCTTTTGTAATTTCTTCCTGATATCTGGGGCTGAATTAGTAACAAAGCCTGTCAATACCAACTGTTCACCTGCTGGGGATCCTTTATCCAAACCCTATATTGCTGTATGGCTGCACGTAATCTATTCAGAAATGCGGAGGGGGTTTCCTTGGGACCTTGGGGAACCTCAAATGCCTTCTTAAAGTTCTGTCCTTTTGAAACCGACTCCTTCATTCCTTTAATTAGATTAACCCTGTACTCATCCATTTGCGTGCGACCATCATTAGTAGTCTTATCCCAATTTGGGTTTGCCAGGGGAAATTTAGCTTCTCCAGGTATCGCCTCTGGTCCCCCTTGGTGTTCCCTATCCCAGACTATAATCCCTCCTGGCGAATCATTCCACGCTCATCCAAAGTAAACAGAGTCTTAAAGATAGACATTAATTCATCCCAGGTATATATATTAGGTCCCAAAAATTGATCTAATTGTTCTGCACATCCCTGAGGGTCTTCTATCAGAGAGGTAATTTCCTTCTTAAAGTTGTGCACCTCTGTACTGGTCAGAGACACATTTACGAATCCGAGACCCCCCATGTCCCCTCCCAAGGGAACCTCTCATAAAGGTCTCATCCAGTTAATTTCTGGCTTATCCCCCCCTCTATGATGCTCTGAATGACCCTCATAATCAAAGTCTCCTCCCTCTCATGTCAAGTGAGGCGGTAATCTTGTACTCTGTGAGCGGGTCACCATACCACCCCTACTTTCTTTTTCTTTCTCTAACTATGGAGGAGGAGGGGGAGGTAAAGAAGGGTAAAGCGTAGGTGAGAGGGTGGAGATAGGAGCCGGTACGGGGGAACATAAGGTGGAGGAAGAGAATGTAACACATCCCATCCTTGTACTTCAGGGGCAGAAGGTTCCTCATCCTTCTTGTTCTTACAATCCTTTTCACTCAAAATCATTTGATCAAACGATCCACTGAGCCAACAGGCAGCATATTCTCTGCTCTCGGTATTACCTCCTTGATTTTGGTAGAGCCAGATGTTCAATGCCTGACACATCCAGTCCTCATTGGATCCGAACTTTGGCCAATATACCGAACTCCCTTTTATCGGATTCTTAACCCATTCCTGATAACAATACCTGACCATGGTCTGTTTATCCTTTCCATGGGTTTTCCCCGCACCCCAATCAGATAACATTAATCCTAACAGACTATGTTTAGGTATCTGATCCTCCCGTTCTTCTCCAGGACTGTTTCCCTTGCTACTTACTCCCCCCTTACTAGCAGGTAAATAAATTCCTCTTACCAGGATCCAGTAGCTATTCCTAGCACGCTTCCTTAACGTCCTCCCATCTTTTGTTCTCAATGCCTCCTCTTGGATATCACTCACTTCGTCCACTGACCAGTCACCCTTCGTCTGGGAGTCCAGCTGAATCAGCCGGGATGCACCTACCCCCGTCGTTGGGCACTCTGTCAGTGGAGGGAGTGCGATCCCGGATGAGTCCCCATTTGTGAGAAACAGAAGTACCTTCACAGATTTCGCTCGAGACAAAAATTGAGAACAAAGAACATTTATTGTACAACAGTGCAAAGTTGGGTGCTTCCCCTTACCATGGGAATACACACACATACTGGGGCTCACCCAACTTTTATACAGTTCATTTCAGTTTAGAGATACCTCCCCCCCCTTAACATTCTTCTGCCTCCTGGATTGGTTTGGCATTTGGTAATTCTGACTGCCGATGTGCAGTTTCTGTAAACTTGGAAGACCATGGGGTATGTTTGGGTCCCATCATGTCATTGTCCTTATTCATGAATCTGCCTTTGTCCTTATTCACACCTCTCAACCCCCAGGACTTACTAATTCTATATGAAGAACTTGCTAGTTCTTTCCTATCACTATAAGACCTTTCTTCTATTGTACTTGCGGAACCCTTCCTCACACTCTTATCGGAATTCATCCCTATTTAGCACTTACTTAACTTCCTCTAGTCTAGTCTATTATTCTTTATTTTATTCATACTAACTTTACTTCCTATAATCTATTATCTCTCACACTGGGTTTTCAGAAAAAAAACATAGAAAAAGATTGTGATTCATTGATTGTTATTTAGAACAGGTCTAACTGCAAGGAAGCGCAGTTCCCAAGTCCAAAAAGGGTGGCAGAACTGTAAAACCAAGTAAAAATCTATTGGGCTGATTAAGGGGATCAGTAATCAGAAGTAGAGGTTTGAAGTAGCTTAAACAGAAAAATAGTGCCAGGAGATATTTTGCAATCTGCCTGAGCAATTCCATAATCCAACACATTTTTTAAAGTGGCCAAGAAATGTATAGCATCTACTTGGAAAAATTGAAATATACTAACCTTGGATAGGTGGTATTTAGAGATGAAGTCTTGTTTAATTATGGAAAGGATATCTTTTTCAATTCAAGATAAGATGTCTTTTTATAAGTTGAAGTGGACTCCATTTGTTAAGTATATGCAATTAAGTTTGATTTAAGTATGTTCCTAGATGTGATATTTTAGATTTGATAAATCCTTTTTTTTATTATTCTTATTTGTCATTTTTTTTGTGTGTGTTTTTTTAATATATGATATTATTAATTTTACTAATTCGTCACTCTTTATTTTGGGGGAGGGGAAGGGTGGGTTTTTTTATATATAGATTTTTTTTAGTTCTTATATATGTAGGGGGGGTTAGGTTGAATTAAGTTAGGTTATTAATGTTGTACTGTAATTATATTATTTTATTTTATATTTTTTTTCTTTAAATGTAATTTTTCTTTTTATTCCTGTGATAAAATCTTTAAATAAAGTTTAAAAAAACGCATTTTTGAATGCCCAGCTGTCCAACTAATCACATAATAATACCCAGTATTAGAGTTATAGAGCACACAATGTGGGAACAGGCCCTTCAGCTCAACTTGCCCACGCTGACCAAATTGTCTTACCCACACTAGTCCCACCTGCATGCATTTGGCCCATTTTCCTCTAAACCAATGTATTCATTAAATCTTTTTTTTAAAAATGCTGCAATAGTACCTGCCTCAATCACTTCCTCTGGCAGCCTGTTTCATCCTTTGTGTGTAAAAAAAAATATCCCTCAGCTTCCCACTAAAATTTTCCCTCCTACCTTAAATCTATGTCTTCTGGTTACCCATTCCCTTACTCTGGGCAAAAGACTCTCTGAGTTCACCTGATCATTTTTTGTGTACTTCTATGAAATCATCCCTCATCCTCCTGTGCTCCAAGGAATAAAGCCTAAAGCCCGAGCCTGCTCAACCTTTCTCTATAGATAAGATCCCCAGGTCCTGGCAACATTCTCTGTACCCTCTTCAATTTGTTTCCTGTAACACAAATACTCCAAATAGGATCTAACTAATCTTTTCATGCACTTTCTTGATTATAGTGTCTTTGTGGTTGGACTAGGAAAGGCGATAGTTACTCCAAAGAACTTGAATGTCTTCACCATATCAAGTATATGGGGATATGTGCTCACTTCTGTTTGGGCAAGTTGATGACAAGATCCTTCATTTTACAGACATTAAGGGAAAGATTTTTGTGCTGACACCATGACACCAGACTATCTTCAATCTATAGAATATAGGTTATATACGGAAGAGTACAACACAGGAACAAGCACTTTGGCCGATGTAATAATGAAAGTTTGCAGACACCTTGGTTGAAGTAAAAACACAAAGCTGGAGAAACTCAGCAAGTCAAAAAGTGTACTTGATACAGAAAAGATAATGATTCACAACCAATGTTTTGGGCTTGACATCTTCATCAAGTTATGAGAAATGATGGGGGTGTGGCAAGGGAAGAGCACAGCCCCACAGGCAAGAGTTATGAGGTTGATGAGTGAGGGAGGGTGCAAAACTAAAAAGGGGGAAGGAGGATGGCTTTGTGAATAGAGAGGGAAGGGGTGGAGAGCTGGAGAAAATAAGATAGAGGGATAGGGAAGAGAGGGAGAAAAGGGAGTGGGCTAGAAAATAACATTGAAGTCGATGCTAATGCCATCCAGTTGGAGAGTGCCTAGATGCATTATTAGGTGTTGATCCATCAATTTAAAGGTGGCCTTGGTTTCATAGTGCATGAGGCCATGGACAGACATATCAGTGTGAGAATGATGTGCAGAATTGAAATGGTTGGCAACTAGGAGATCCCTGTCATTGATGCTGACAGAGCGAAGGTGATCAATGAAGTGATCTCCCAGTCTGCATCCAGTGTTCCGATGTAGAGAAGGCCACAACAGGAGAGCCAGATGCAGTAGGTGACTCCCACAGATTCACATATGAAATGTTGCTTCACTTAGAAGAACTGTTTGCAGCTCTGAAGGGTAATGAGGGAGGAGGTGTGGGCGCAAGTGTGGCACATCCTGTGGCCACAGAGGTAAGTGCCAAGGGGTAATTCATGGGAAAGGATGAATGGACAATAGCAGTCATGGAGGGAGAGGTCCCTACGAAGGTGAAGAGGGGAGGAAAAGGGAAGATATGTCTGGTGGTGGGATCACGTTGTAAGTGATGGAAATTTCAGAGGATACTACGTTAGATGCAGAGGCTGGGGCTGGTAGGATGGTAGATGAGGTCAGGGAGAATCCGGGTTTTGTTGCAGAGGGGGTCAGGGCAGATGAGCGGGAAATGGAGGAGATGTGGGTAAGGGCTAAATTGATGGTGGGAAAAGGAAATCCACATTCTGTACCAAGCATGATATCCAAGTCAAGGTAAAAATCTGTTCCTTGTACTTGATCTTCCTAACTCTTTCACATTCATGTGTCTATCTAGAAGCCTCTTAAAATCTACTGTAGTATTTGTTTCCTCCCCTGTCCCTGGCAGGCCATTCTTTGGCTTGGCTTCGCGGACGAAGATTTATGGAGGGGGTAAAAAGTCCATGTCAGCTGCAGGCTCGTTTGTGGCTGACAAGTCCGATGCGGGACAGGCAGACACGGTTGCAGCGGCTGCAGGGGAAAATTGGTTGGTTGGGGTTGGGTGTTGGGTTTTTCCTCCTTTGCCTTTTGTCAGTGAGGTGGGCTCTGCGGTCTTCTTCAAAGGAGGTTGCTGCCCGCCAAACTGTGAGGTGCCAAGATGCACGGTTTGAGCCGATAACAGCCCACTGGCGGTGGTCCATGTGGCAGGCACCAAGAGATTTCTTTAGGCAGTCCTTGTACCTTTTCTTTGGTGCACCTCTGTCACGGTGGCCAGTGGAGAGCTCGCCATATAACATGATCTTAGGAAGGCGATGGTCCTCCATTCTGGAGACGTGACCCACCCAGCGCAGCTGGATCTTACTCTCTATGTAAAATACGTATTCTGCACATCACCCCTGAAATTTCTCCCCCTCACCTTAATTGTGTCCTCTAGGATATAATGCTTTTACTCTGGAGAAAAGATACTGACTATCCATCATATTAATGTCTTTCATGATTTTATATTCCTTTATCTAGTCACCCCTCAGCTTCCAACACTCCAGAGAAAATGACCTAAGGTTGTCCAATCTCTCCCCATAACTCTAAACCAGGCAACATCCTTCCTGTCATGGGGTGACCAGATTTGCTTAAAGTATTCCAAGTGTAGCGTAACCAAAGTTTTATACAACTGCAACATGATTTCTTTCATACTCGATGCCCCACCCATTGAGGTCAAGCATACTTATTTACCACCTTATGCACTTGCACGGCCGCTTTCAGTAAGCTATAGATCTGGATCCCTGATCCCATTTCAAACCAGTGTTTTGAAGAGTCCTACCCTGGTGGTATGGTTAGCATAGCTTTTAGCGCAACACGATTACAGCACCAGCAACCAGGTTCTAATCCAGCGTTATCTGTAAGGAGATTGTACATGCTCCCCTTGTCTGCATGAGTTTCCTTTGACTGCTCTAGTTTCCTCCCACTGTTCAAAACATATGGGGGTTGTAGGTTAATTGGGTGTAACTGGGCAGCATGGGCTCATGGGCCAAAAGGACCTGTTACAGTGTTGTATGTCTAAATTCCTCTTATATTTTATCTCTCAAAGTGCAACACCTCACATGATGTATTAAACTCCATCTGTGTTTCTCTTGCACATATCTGTAACTTGTCTTATCTTAATCTCTGATAACACATTAAACTCTCCACAACTCCACCAAGCTTTGTATTACATGAAAACTTGTACATTTTCATCCAAATCATTTATGTATATCACAAAAAACAGGGATCTCATCCCTGATGAACACCATTGGTCACAAAACTTCAGCCCAAATAACAGACTTCCACGACTGCCTTCTACGTACCAGCAAATTTCCCATCCAAGCCATCAAAGTCATAAGTGAGTCTGTCCTACCCGTAAGGCTCCTTCCTATGAAATAAGTGCAGTCCATTAGTTTACCCCCACTCACGGCCACTTTCCTGCCCATCCTGTCTATTGAATTTAACCTCCTGTGGTGCACTGCAGTGCGAGCAAACATGCACAAAAAATGAAAGGCTGTACTACAGGCTTTAATTAGCTTTGAACCTGTAAACAAGGTTCAATATCCCTTCTGGCTCCATGTCCTCTGCTCCTGTCAAGGGCAAGCATGAACCTTTATGTGGGGCTGATTATTGCAGGGATTAGGTGGAGCAGTCGGCAGACAGGCGTGGGGCAGTCTCCAACAGTCCAGTGGTTGTATCACCACACCTCCCCATGGACCACACTACTACTTTGGATTCCCTCCATCTCTCCATCACATTCCACCCCCACCACCTCTCTATCACCCCACCCCTCTTCTGACTAGTTTACGTTTAAAAAAAAAATGAAATTTGTGGGTTTGTATTGAAATCAGAAATGGGATGCCACTTATAATAATCGCAGTTTGGTACAAGCTGCTGAATTTTTTCCGACCCACTCCATTGTTAATGTCATCAATTAAAAGTTCCAATGAATGCATCAGTATGGACTTACAGAATTTTTGCTACCTCCATTCCATGGAAAGGACAACTAATTCTGGCAGTGCGGAAGGCTGTCAATAAAAGAATAGGTACAAAAGTATAAAAGTGCTTCTTGTACTTGGGAACCCACAGGAAATAAAGATTATTCACCTTCACTGGTTTTCCACCATTTCTGGGAACTCTTCCTTGCTTTGCTATCTTGAAACTACTGAGAAACTGATGGCTGGACACAAACTATATGAGCAGGAGCTCTCTGCTTCTGTTAAAGGAAGAGAATGTATGGTGTGAGCGCAAGTACATTCTTGCCTCCTCTGTGGTGCCCGGGTAGACTTGGCTGGTGGTGTCCAACTGTGGTCCCCCAAACAATACAAACTTCACTTTTTTTGGTCGGTGGAGACTGACATGATCATCCTTGGCCCCTGGGCTTAACTCCAGGTAACTTAATCCCATTAGATAAGGATTGGGTGTTTGGCATTGGTAAGTGTGAGAAGTACCGGTAACTAAAATGACAAATGTGTATGTTTGCAACACACTAATGAGGAAATCTTATTCACCTTAAACATTGTGGTGAAAACACTATTGTACATCTTGTCATATGCAAATTACGTGACCTTTGCTGGTTGACCCTGCTCTCATTGGCTGGCTCGTGACTCCTCCCTTTCTTCTCCATAAAGGCTGTCATGCCACAAGCCTGCCCCCCCAGTTCATGTCTGGATCAGTGTGAGTGACCAACACAGGGATGCTGTCCATCTCTTGCAAATAAAAGCCTTCAGTTTCGGCAACTTGTGTAATTGATCGTTCATCAAACATGTGTTTCAGGACTGTAAGGGAACTTTAGATGTGATCCAGATGTCACCTGGGTTGCAACAGGAGGCATCCTGCAACCAGTGTCTATAAGTGTAATGGAAACTAAAATATAGATTTTGATGTAAAAACAAACAAAAAAATCCATGTGCTTTGCCCCACTAATCAAACAGCATTGTCAGGGATGAGTCAGTAAATTTCTCACAACTCATGTCTGTTGAGTAAATGATCGGCATCATCAGTGGTGTTTCATTAGACCATGAACCAAAGACAGACAAATTGTTAAATCTCCAACAAATTAGAATTAAAGAAATCTGGAAATGGGACAGCACGTAATCCTTCCATCAGATTTGCAATTTTCATTTCCTGTCTGTAATGAAGAAATTAAAAATAAGTCTTGACTTCACTGAGGTCAGGATGGCTAAAAACAAAATTCTTTCATATTGTGATGTTTACATGTTTTGTGATAAATGAAACATCAAACAATTTAAACATCAAATTTGCCTTATTTATCTTGTTCTATTCTCCAACAAAGCCTTGGCAAAGACATTTTTGTTTAATGTGACAAAGTATTACATATATTCTCTTTTAATTTGATTTTGTTTTAATCTAAATTCATTTTATTATTTTTATGGATTCAAATAACACAGTGCCTGTCCTCTCAACCCTAATGATACAATTTGCCACTCATACTAGTGACTCATCATGTGCCAATCCCATGTTTTACTACCCGGGTGCTAGATTATAATGACCTCTGTTCTTCCTCATTGTCTTTGATTGGTCTAGGAATTTCATTTCATAGATATACAGGATGGTAACAGGACTTTCCTGCCCAATGCCACCAAAATGCATCCATATGACCAATTAATTTACTTCTTTGGAACATGGTCACAGGGAGAATGTACAGTGGCAGATTTGAACGCAGGTTGTTGGCTCTTTAATGGTCACTAAACTAATGGTCATTAATGGTCTCTCCTCTCCAGCACTGAGCTGGTGGATACATGCTTAGCCTCTCCAGTATGTTGCCAGTGGGTGTGGGTGTGTCAGGGGAGTGTGTAATGCTTGAAGAGATGGCTATGAAAGAGAGTTATGTAACTGGCAGGCCATTGCAACATGTGGGAGGATATGGCAAGATATGAATGTTTGAGGAGAATGTTGTTTGATCTGTGGATTGCAATTCTGGTTATGATCAGTTGTTGAATATTCAAGGCTGATCTTTTGAAATTTACAGGAATCAAGGGATATTGCAATTGCAAAGGTCAGGGATTTGCTGTACTCTTTTGAATCACTTAATGGGTTCAAGATGTCATTTGGTTCACGTCTGTTAGTAATTCTCAATTTTTATTGAATGTATCAAAAGATGACTGATTTTGTTTTGTGCTTACAGAGTTAAGGGACATTTCAACATACATTTCTACAACAAACCATAAATTGTGATGGTTATATAAAAGCAAAAATGGCAGTGCAGCTGCTGGTGCAGACCCAGGGAGAGCAAGGAGAGGAGACTCAGCGCTCTCTCATGGGGTTCAACTACCCAGTCCTACTACTGACAGCTCCGCATAGGCTTTAAACGGCCTGTTAAAGGAACCGACAGTAGTTTATTTTTAAATCCTGCTCTGGACATAAGATGGCAGTGCCTGTGTTCATCAGGGACCAAAAGAGATTGCAGACGACAGGTAAGTTGACGCAGGGCACCAGAAAATAGGGAAAACACACCCCTCCACCCTAATTTAAGAAAAAGGAGCAGAGGAGGTGACCTTACGGTACAGTGCCCATGGTGGCTGTTGGTGACTCAAGGTGAGCTGGGGACTGCAGTCAAGGGACTCACACCAGAAGGCAGACTGCTGGAGACTGGCTTGAAACCGGCTGAAGGGGTACCATGTATCGGAACTGGGATGCAAGAGGATATCAAGAGCTCTGACGTCTCCTGATCATGTCAGAGGTTTAGATCTGGAGGTCGGCTTGTGTGACAATACACTGCAGTACATCACTCAGCCAACAGGTAGCCTAGAGACATGGCACCTGGCCTGGACTGTGTGCTCTCTCTCTCTCTCTCTCTCTCTCTCTCTCTCTCTCTCTCTCTCTCTCTCTCTCTCTCTCTCTCTCTCTCTCTCTCTCTCTCTCTCCCCAGGATTAATGTTGCAAGCAGCTAGCAGCCAACTAGATCTTTTTGTGAGTGGAATAAAGCTGTGTTGCCCCAAACAGCATTGTTCCAGTGTTTCCTTTGGTGCAGCCTGCCGCAATTTATTCCACTCACATAAAGATGTGGGCGATCCCACCCAAGCACGAGGAGGAGATCGAGGAAGGGGACAAAACCTTCATAGTTGAGATGTGTGCGAGCCCCTCCAAACTTCGTGGAGTCTGGCTCAGACACATGGATGAGAGCGAGGACACTGGACCCTCAGTGGACACCTAACAGGTAATGCCGGTCCCCAGGAAGTCCCATGTCCATCAGAGGAAGCAACAGTCCCCAGCCCCAGCACGATCAGGGCACCTAGAAACGAATTAATGGCAGCACCTCTTAATGATGCTACAGCCGGACCACCTGGAAGATCATTTCATGCTGCTGGTGGCCCATCTGGGAGACCTCCCATACGCATTAGTTCAGGACTGCGACTTATACAGGGAGGTTATGGACATGCTCCAGTCCCACTATCTCCAAGAGGGAGGTGAAGTACACGCGAGGGTAGACAGCAACCAGGGGAGTTCTTCCAAGATTTAATGCTCTCAGTAAGAGCCCTAGACCTAGCCCATGCAAATTTCGTGCTAGAATCCCACAGCAAATAGCACAGGACCTGATGAGGGACACGCTGGTGGCAGAGGTCCGGTCAAACTAAATCCACCAGCGGCCTTTAAAGCAAAGCATGGTGTCCCTGGAAGAGGCTGTGAGGATGGTAGAGGCGATGGAGACAGCTAGAAACAACCTTGGGGAATACCGCCCGACCATAGCACCAAGCCCCCCATTCCAACCCTGCTGGACTTGTTGACACCCCGCCAAGATAAGGCCGATAATGTGGAGACAACAATGGCTGCAGCAACGGCGGCTCAGCCGGATGCAACCCATAAATGCCAGTTCTGCTGCAGCCAAAACCCCCACCCCCGAGCACGCTGCCCAGCAAGAGATGCGGACTGCTCAAAATGTAGAAAACAAGACCATTATGCTGCAGGAGTCTGCGGGCGACCGCCAAGACCCATTGTCATGTAAATGGGCAGCAGGATATCTCTGCTTCTTCCCCAGGTCAGCCAGGAAGGAACGCGATGTGCGCCGAGGGGGAGCAGCCATCTTGAACCCAGGATCCAGAGGAGGAGCGCCACCTACTACGGAGACCACGAGTAGACCGAGAAGTGCATGCTGGCTTCCCTCAGGATCAATCAGGCAAGTCCACACAATTTGTCAGAGGCTATGGTCTCTATGCGGTTGAACGGATTGAAATTTAAATGTCTGATGGATTGCGGTAGTATGGAGAGTTTCATAGAGCTGAAATTAGCCAAAGACCATGGGTTCCCCATATACCCCAGCAACAGGCAGATTCTCCTAGTGTCCAACATCCACTCAGAGGAAGTAAAGGGGTACTGTATGGTGGCACTAGAAATAAAAGGGAGGGAGTATAAGGAGTTCTGTCTGCTGGTCCTGGAACAGCTCTGAGCCCCAGTGCTGTTGGGATTAGACTTCCAGTGCCAGCTGGAGACCCTCACGGTAGTCCATAACGGACCACAGCCCCCGTTAGTGTTTACGAGCCAAAAGCACTGTGCGCTATCGGTCCTTAATATCACCGCACTCCAGACTGTAAACTGCAGGAGAGCATTATTGAACCCAGCAACAGCCCATGGTGAGCCCAGGTAGTCGTAGCAAAGACGGGGGAGAAACTACGCTTAGTGGTCGACTACGGCCAGACAATTAACAAGTTCACATAGCTGGACGCATACCCTCTCCCCCGGATTAGTGAGATGGTGAATATGATAGCCCAGTATAACGTCTTCCCCACCATCGACCTCAAAGCTGCGTACCACCAGGTGGTCATCAGGAGGAGCAACAGGACCTATACGGCGTTTGAAGCCAATGGCCGACTCTAACAGTTCCTCTGATTCCCGTTTGGAGTCACTAATGGGGTATCACTGTTCCAGAGGGAAATGGACCGACTGGTGGATGACTACTGCCTGGAGGCTGTTTTCCCATACCTAGACAATGTTACCATCTGCAGGCACTCTGTGATGACCACATCGCAAACCTAAAAAGATTCCTGGAGAGAGCCAAAGAACGTAACCTGACATACAACAAAGACAAGTGTGTGTTCGGGGCTAGGAAGCTGGCTTTATTGGGTTATGTAGTACAGAACAGGGAGGTGGGACCAGATCCGGCTCGCATGCAGGCCCTGATGGATGTACCCATCCCCACTACGCCCAAATCGCTCAAAAGATGCCTGGGCTTCTTTGCCTATTATGCACAGTGGATAACCCAGTACACAGACAGGGCCCGTCCACTAATAAGAGCAAAAGAAATCCCACTGCCCAGTGAGGTGGTCCAGGCATTTAACAGCCTGCGCAATGACTTGGCACACATCACCATGAGGGCTATAGATGAAACACTACCCCTCCAGGTGGAGTCCAATGCCTTAGATGTAGCCATAGCAGCCACCTTGAACCAGGAGGGACGGCCTGTGGCTTTCTTTTCTTGAACACTGCAGGGTTCAGAAACCATGCACTCAGCAGTGGAGAAAGAGGCCCAGGCCATAGTGGAGACAGTAAGGCACTGGAGACACTACCTGGCAGGCAGCCGCTTTACACTGGTTACAGACCAACAGTCGATAGTTTTTATGTTTAACAACCAGAACAGGGGGAAAATTAAGAATAATAAAATCTTATGTTGTCTACTTACTCGTATGACATTCGATACCACCCCGATAAGTTCAATGAACCCCCGGACGGGCTGTCCAGGGGTGCTTGCGCGGCCACTTAACACATGTCCCAGCTGCAGAACATCCACAGTGAGCTGGGGCATCCCCGGAGTGACCAGGATGTTCCACTTCATTAACAACACCAACCTGCCAATCTCGGCAGAAGAGGTAAGGACTACTACAAGGGGTTGTCGTATATGTGCCAAGTGCAAACCACAGTTCTACCACCTACCTGAGGCAGCGGCCCTTATCAAATCCACCCGGCCATTAGAGCGTTTCAGCATCGACTTTAAAGGCTCCCTCCCGTCTCCCGTCCACCAATAACAACTGTTACTTCCTCACTGTGATAGATGAGTTGTCCTGGTTCCCCTTCGCAAATGTGTCCATGGCAGCAGTAATTAAGTGCCTGAAACCCATCCACACAGACAGGGGGCAGCCTTCATGAGTGCCGAGCTGCAGCAATATCTCTGAGAGAGGGGGATTGCTACCATCCGCACCACAAGCTACAACCCCCAAGGGAACAGGCAAGTAGAAAGGGAGAATGGTATCATTTGGAAGACGGTCCTACTGATACTAAAGTCAAAGGACTTCCCGGTATCCAGGTGGCAGGAAGTGTTACTTGAGGCATTACACGCAATACGATCATTATTGTATACTGCCACTAACATGACCCCACATGACAGATTTTCTCTTTCACAAGGAAATCAACCCCAAGCTCGGAGGTGACACATTGGATGATCTCAATGGGCCCAGTGCTGATCAAGAAACATGGCTGAACACATAAGACAGACCCGTTGGTCGAGAGGGGAGAGCTGATCCATGCAAACCAGAACTACGTGTTTGTGATGTTCCCCGAAGGGAGGGAGGACTCTGTCTCCATGAGGGACCTGGCACCAGCCGAAGAAGAACCGGCTGAAGAAGAAGAGGAAGAACCAGAAGAACCCCAGCCCAACCCAATCGACGTACCATCGGCACCCCTCCAAGCATCCACACCCCTCTCAGCCGCACCACAGAGGACAAATGCCACCTCCCTGGGGACCCCCAACCCACCCAGTATACCCACAACACTTGGCAGAATGACCGCCCCTAAGCCCAAACCACACACCCTCTCTAGGAGCTCCCAGAGGGTGCGGAAACCAATAGTACGCCTGAACTTGTGAATAATACCAGGATTTTTTTAAAGGGGGTGAATGTGATGTGATACATCACTCAGTTAACAGGTGGCCTAGAGACACGGCACCCAGCCTAATGACATCCGACCACCAGATGGGCATAGAGGGTATAAAGCCAAGGTCCAGACCATGTGCTCTCTCTCTCTCTCTCCCCGGGATCACTGCTGCAAGCAGCTACCAGCCAACTAGATCTTTATGTGAGTGGAATAAAGCTGTGTTGCCCCAAACAGCATTGTACCTGTTTCCTTTGGTGCAGCCTGCCAAAGCTTGTCAATGGTTTGGACTAAACTCTGTATGGCTGCAGAGGCTATGGGAGCACTGGAGTCAAATCAAGTCACTTGGTGGCTCAGGGGGGATACTCTTTTGATTTTCTTTCTCTGATTGTAGGGGGCACCAGGTAATTTCTGCTGATGGTGAATCTTTGTCTGCCTTATGGTAGACTAAAGATAATTTTGTGTAATGTCACATTTTCTGTTTTATTATATTACAATAAAAGAATCTTGAATATATATCTTTATCTCACAATTTCATCCATAATTATTTCAGAAAATATGATCAATGATGTGGTCTATTAATTAACCAAGGAGAGTCAAATGCACATCACTGGCAACAAGTAAAGCTTAGACACTAATAACAAGTGACTCAAAAGCAGCCATTCTCAACCTTTTTATGGCTATGCTCCCTTAGGACTCTGATCAAAGTTTATGGGCCCCCTTCCCTGTCAAGCTTAGTTGGTTTATTTCATACTCCCGCCTTCTTTTTTTATTCTTCTTTGGCTTGGCTTCACGGATGAAGATTTATGGAGGGGTATGTGCACATCTGCTGCAGGCTCCTTGGTGACTGACAAGTCTGATGTGGGACAGGCAGGCACAGATGCAGCAGTTGCAAGGGAAAATTGGTGGGTTGGGGTTGGGTGTTGGGTTTTTCCTCCTTTGTTTTTTGTCAGTGAGGTGGGCTCTGCGGTCTTCTTCAAAGGAGGTTGCTGCCCGCCGAACTGTGAGGCGCCAAGATGCACGGTTGGAGGCGATATCAGCCCACTGGTGGTGGTCAATGTGGCAGGCACTAAGAGATTTCTTTAAATAGTCCTTGTACTTCTTCTTTGGTGCATCTCCACCTCAGAGGCCAGTGGAGAGCTCGCCATATAACACGATCTTGGGAAGGCGATGGTCCTCCATTATGGAGACATGTCCCACCCAGTGCAGTTGGGTCTTCAGCAGCGTGGATTCAATGCTTCCGGACTCTGCCAGCTCAAGTACTTCGATGTTGGTGATGAAGTCACTCCAATGAATATTGAGGATGGAGTGGAGACAGCGCTGATGGAAGCGTTCTAGGAGCTGTAGGTGATACCGGTAGAGGACCCATGATTCGGAGCCGAACAGGAGCATGGGTATGACAACGACTCTGTACACGCTGATCTTTGTATGTTTCTTCAGGTGGTTGTTTTTCCAGACTCTTTTGTGTAGTCTTCCAAAGGCGCTATTTGCCTTGGCGAGTCTGTTGTCTATCTCATTGTCGATCCTTACATCAGATGAAATGGTGCAGCCAAGGTAGGTAAACTGGTTGACCGTTTTAAGTTCTGTGTGCCCGATGGAGATGTGGGGGGGCTGGTAGTCATGGTGGAGAGCTGGCTGATGGAGGACCTCAGTTTTCTTCAGGCTGACTTCCAGGCCAAACATTTTGGCAGTTTCCGCAAAACAGGACATCATGCGCTGGAGAGCTGGCTCTGAATGGGCAACTAAAGCAGCATCGTCTGCAAAGAGTAGTTCATGGACGTTGCTCTTGTGTCTTGGTGTGAGCTTGCAGGCGCCTCAGATTGAAGAGACTGCCATCCGTGCAGAACCGGATATAAACAGCATCTTCAGTGTTGAGGTCTTTATTGGTTTGTTTCAGCATCATGCTGAAGAAGATAGTAAAGAGGGTTGGTGCGAGGACGCAGCCTTGCTTCAAGCCGTTGTCAATGGAGAAGGGTTCGGAGAGCTCATTGCTGTATCTGACCCGACCTTGTTGGTTTTCATGCAGTTGGATAACCATGTTGAGGAACTTGGGGGGACATCCGAGGCGCTCTAGTATTTGCCAAAGCCCTTTCCTGCTCACGGTGTCGAAGGCTTTGGTGAGGTCAACAAAGGTGATGTAGAGTCCTTTTTTTTGTTCTCTGCACTTTTGTTGGAGCTGTCTGAGGGCAAAGACCATGTCAGCAGTTCCTCTGTTTGCACGAAAGCCACACTGTGATTCTGGGAGGACATTTTTGGCGACACTAGGTATTAGTCTAGTAAGGAGAATCCTAGCGAAGATTTTGCCTGCAATGGAGAGCAGCATGATTCCCCTGTAGTTTGAGCAGTCTGATTTCTCGCCTTTGTTTTTGTACAGGGTGATGATGATGGCATCACGAAGGTCCTGAGGCAGCTTTCCGCCTACCAACTGCATAAATAATGAAAAATATTTAATGTTCAATCCATCCCCCCCCCCTTTAAATGTGCTGTGGTTCCTGGGTGAAAGGAGAGGAAGAGGGAGAGAAGGGGATGGGGAGAGGGAGGGGAGACAGATGGGATCAGCTGGAAAGGGAAGGGGTGGGCATGAGATGGGTGAAATGTGTTGGGAAGGGTGGATGAAGCAGGAGGAAGCCAATGAAGAGGTGGGAAAATGAATAAAAATAACTCTCTCTCTTCATGTCGCACCAACCAGACACCCTCCTCAAACAAGAAGCCCACAGATGCTGAAAAATTGGAACAACACACAAAGTGCTAGAGGAACTCATCAGGTCAGGCTGCATCCATGGAAAACAATAGATGATCCCAACAAAGTGTACTATTCCTCAAAGAGAGCATATTTTTATCCATCATTCCCCCATCCACTGACGCTACTCGACCCACAGGTCCCAGTGTCAGGACTGTCAAAAGAATCTGGCAAAAGATCTATTTAGTGAAAGTCAAGCAAGTAGAGCACTGAGAGTTCAACAGAGCTAAAAGTAATCATCAATGTTAATTTAAAAACAAAGAAAATTTGAGAAATTCACAGTTCATAAAGCAGTTCAAGTAAAATTGTCCAACTCATAGGTGTGGCCTGGCTCACCATCAAACAACCTACTCTGCTTTAAGCAACATGATTGAGTTGTTAGATGAACAGCACAGTTCACTGAGTAAAGGAGGATTAGGGCACCATGAATAGATGCCAGAATGGAATTTGAGAATTGCATGGTTCACTGGTGAGGAAAGGATTATATGGTTAAGAGAGAGATACAGCCACGTGGTCATAAGCATAGCCTAGGGATTTTGATTTATGTCTTTGAGTAGTCTCATGGTGTACATTGATTTTACAACACAGAAGATTTTAAAGAGCACTCTATCCTCTTACCCCACACGTTTAAATTATTCATTTCACTTCTTGACTTTCCTATTAAAGTTAACATAGACTCTGCTTTTACTGTTGTGTAACCACATTCTCCTAACCTAACCCTTTTTAATATTTTTGGAAACAACACTAAATTTCATTTTAATGGTTCACTAACAAAGAGTTAATATCTCATTACTATGTTATATTTTAACATACAGAAGATTCCTAATTATATCTTTAATGTAGAATAATTCAAATGTCGTAATGTACTCTTTTTCAAAAAAATGGATACTGTATGTTCTGGTGATCTGATCTTACTCAACATCAATAAGCTTCAGAAGAGGGGTGGAGTCCACACTTCTGTGCACATTAATGGTGGTGAAGTCAAATGAATAGTTATCTTCAAGTCCTTAGGAATAAATTTCCCCATTGACCTGATCTGGGACAAATACATTGACACTACAATCAAGAAAGTGCACATCGCCTCCACTTCTCTTAAAAAGGTAGCCAGCATCAGAAAGGACCTCCATCATCCTGGTCATAACCTTATCTCTCTGTTACCTTCAGGCAGAAGGTATAGAAACTTCTAAATTCAAGAACAGTTTCATTCTGTCAGCCTCTTGATCCTCCCCTTGGTACACTACTCAATGAGTGTCTGCACTATACAAGGCACAACGATTATTATGAATGTTTATTATCTATCTCATGTACTTTTAAGTTAATTCAATTAGTTTACTAGTGTAGTTTTTATTTATAATTCCTGTTCAGCGACCGCAAGTAATAATTTTGGGTATATGTACATTGTATGACATTATTCTTACTCGATAGACTAAAGAAGTTCGGCATGTCTCCCCATTCCTCAAACATTTCTACTTGAGGGATGCATTACAGTGTGGTATGGGAGCAGATGTGCTCAACATCAGAAGGTAATGAACACAGCTCAGAACATAACAAAAATGTCCCTCCCCCATAAACTCCATCTATATCTCCTGCTGTCTAAAAATGGTAGTCAACATCCTGAAGAACACCCAGCACATCCCAAACACATTCTCATCATCCTCCTCTCAGCAGAGAGAAAGTTTAAGAGTGGAGGGTCATATGTCCCTCCAGTGAGCCTGAAATCAGAAGAGAACTCACCTACCGATCAAGGATTAGATCTCCCCACCTGTGAGGCTGGTGTGTGAATGGTTCTTGCAGCTGACATGTGATTGGTCCTCTGGGTGTCAATCAATTTCTAAATCTGCCCATGTGAGGCTGACGCATGGTTAGTCTGAGCAAGTCACATGAACCGGCTTTGAGACCAGCATTGAAGTCCAGGCTACTGGCTACAGGTGGGCATCTGAGGGCTGACTGCAAAGGGTCCATCCCAGATCCCATGCCGTGGTCAATACTAGAAACCAGATTATTTTGACATACTTGTTAGCTTTAATTCACTATTCATTGGTGTGCTCTGCCTGTGGGTAGATCTCTGCAGCTGAAAGACCAATGTATGCAGTGGGCTTCTGGTGACTCGAGGCAAGGAACCCACGGAGGCTGTGGGCTGCTGGAAACTGCTGTTAGGAGACTTGCGTCAGGTTACAGACTGCTGGAGACTCACTTGAAACTGGCTGAAGGGGTACTAGGTATCGGAACTAGGATGTGAGGAGGTGCTGAAGGATTCCTGACCACGTCGGAGGTTTGGATCTGGAGCTCAGGTTGCCATTGGTTTGGACTGGATGCTGTATGGCTGTGGAAGCACTGAAGGTGAATCCATGAACACTTGGTGACTCTCGGGGGAATCTCTCTTTTTCTGACTGTAAGAGGCGCTTCAGGCAATTTCTGCCTATGGCAAATCTGTCTGCTACAGCAGGCAAAGGCAATTTCATGTAATATGACATTGTTTTATTGCAATGACAATATATTGAATCTGATGGGCATTGTGTGTTTAACCCTTCTATTCCCAATTAGGAGTTCAGAATGTTTTGCAGTGATCTATTTACACACTATGTGTAGTTATTTATATATTAATCTGAGTTAGTCTATGAGTGTGTGCCCTTTTGAGAATTCCCTGTCCTTAAATAAAGACCACTGTTTGTTGATAACACTTGTCCATCTTTGATTCTCTTTGAACATATTGAACCTATTCTGAACACAACAGTGTTCGAACATACACCAACAGGGCTGAAAGACAATTTCTATCCTGCAGCCACCTGCATCCTAAATGAACCATTTAACAGTGTTCTCATGCTACCCTTGATTGGCACTAGGTGATCTTCTTTTTCATTGTAATCATATACATAAAAAACTGTGCTGTTTGCATGGCTGTATGTAATGTTAGAGATAACTTGTTGCTCTGTCCATGACAAATAAACTGAAAACTTAAGTTTATAATAGATTGAAATATGTGAAACACGAAAATCTGCAGACACTGTAATTGCAGTAAAAAAACACTGAGTCCATAGGAGGTAAAGATAACCAATGTTTTGGGCTTGAGCCCTTTTTTAAGGAATGAGGGAAAAGCAAGCAGGTGCCTGAATAAAAAGGCTGGAGGAGGAGGGAAGAAAGGGCAGGAGGAGGAGCACAGACCAAAAGGCAAAATGGCATAATCGGACAAGGATAGGAGGACAGGAGAAGTGAGAAATGATCAGAGAAAGAGCGTTGGTCTGTGATTGCAGGGTTTGAGAGAGAGCAAAGGAGACATAGGGATAGGGGAAGGGGAGAGATGGGGGAGCTAAAGGAAATAGGAGAAGTCGCTGTTAATGCCTTCCGGCTGGAGGGTGCCTATGAGGTGTCGTGGGTGGCTTCAATTTAGCAGTGCATGAGATCATAGGCAGAATTGTTGACATGGGAATAGGGTGGGGATTTGAAATGGGTGGCCACTGGAAGATCCCCACTATTGCAGCTGTCAGAACGAAGGTGCCTAATGAAGTAATCTCCCAGTTTGCATCAGGTCTCTCCGAAGTAGAGGAGGTCATAATGGGAGCACCGGATGCAGTAGATGACACCTGCAGATTCATTGAAGTGTTCGTTCACTTGGAAGGACTGTTTAGGAGCCCAGAAGGTGGTGAACATGGAGCTTTGGTCGTAAGTGCAGAATTTCCTAGGGTCACAGGGGTAGGTACCAAGAGGGCGATTGGTGGGAAGGGATGAGTGGACAAGGGAGTCATGGAGGGAGTGGTCCCTGTGGAAGGCAGAGAGGGGAGGAGAGAGGAAGATGTGTCTAGTGATCACTTGGTTGGTAGAGAAAATGGTGGTGGATGATGCCCTGTGGAAGGTGGAGAGGGGAGGAGAGAGGAAGTTGTGTGTGGTAGAAACATAGAAACATAGAAGATAGGAGCAGGAGTAGGTCATTGAACCCTTCGAGCCTGCTCCGCCATTCAACGAGATCATGGCTGATCTTAAAGTTCAGCACCTCGTCCCCGCCTTCTCTCCGTAACCTTTAATACTCTTATACTGAAGAAATATATCTAATTCCCTCTTAAATATATTTAATGAACCTGCCTCTACTGCCCTCTGTGGCAATGAATTCCACAGATTCACCACCCTCAGGGTAAAGATATTCCCCCTCATCTCGGTCCTAAATGGTTTGCCTATTATCCTCAAACCACGGCCCCGGGTTCTGGATTTTCCCACCATTGGATACATCCCATCTGCATCCATTCTGTCCAGTCCTGCCAGAATTTTATATGTCTCTATGAGATCCCCCTCAATCTTCTAAACTCCAGCAAGTACAATCCCAATTTGCGCAATCTTTCCTCATAAGTCATTCCTGCCATTCCAGGTATCAGCCTGGTGAATCGCCTCTGCACTCCCTCCGTTGCAAGAACATCCTTCCTTAGATAAGGTGACCAAAACTGCACACAATACTCCAGGTGTGGTCTCACCAAGGCCCTGTACAGCTGCATCATGGTGGCATCATGTAGGTAGCAGAAATGTCAGCGGAAGGGCAGGGGTAGGACCCCTGGCTTTTCTTCCCTCCTCCCCTGCCTTTTTCAGGCATCTGTCTGCTTTTTGCTTATATCTTGAAGATTGAAATATGGTTGCAAATTAGTTTTAAAAAATTAAAACTGTCATTTGGGCCATAAATTTATCTTATTCACAAGGTCAATTTGAATGTCCCACATCAATTGACTGATTTCTATGATAATATTGTTTTTCTCTAAATAGTGGTTATTATTTGAATAATACTTGCTACATCCAGAAAATGAAGTAACCCATAACTCCTGAATAGCCCTGACAATGTCACATCATGACTTTCAGATTTTTCTAAAGCTTGTCATTGAAAGCAAGATGAAAACACAGAGATGATTGAATGAAATTCTTGCAAATACTATATATTTAATATTTACTTGTTGCAAACTATTTGGATCCGGCACCTCTGCTGTAGTTAGCTCCCCATGCTTTGCAGTACAATTGCCTCACATTTTTGCAAAGGATTCCCTGAGGCTTACACTGATTCAAATCAATTAAGGAGAGAAACACAGGGAATCAACACACTTTTCCCTGATGCAAGATCTCAATCGGAAGCGTTGACAATCACTCTCTCCACAGATGCTCCCTGACCTGATGAGCTCCTTGAGCAGTTGATTTATTGGTTCCAAATTCCAGCATCTGTTGCCTTTTGTGTCTCCAAATCCAATACCACATATATCAGACAGGCAGCCAACTACCCACTCCAATTTCCCTCAATTATACCCCATCAATTCATTTCATAGGATTAGCACCAAAGTACTTCAAATGCAAGTCAATACATTTTAACAGGCCCTTTTAAAGAATGGGAAGTTATTTCTTCGTTCACCCAAATATCTGTGCCAGGGCCCCAGCAATCTCCTCCCTTTCTTCTCATTACATCCTAGGATATACCTGGTCAGGCCCTAGGGATTCACAGCTCTTCAGGACCTCCAACATTTTCTCCTTTATAATGTTGATACACTCCAGGATATTACTGTTTCTTCCGATGAATTCAATAACTTCTGTCTCTATTCAGAGTGTGTATGATTATGGCCAAGGGAGATACAGCTTTAATTAACTGTCAGAATGCCTGTTCCATCAACTCATCAATGCTGGAGGCGGACTCTTTTCTTCGACTATACTCACTGCTTAGAAGGCTTTATATTGTATTCCACATTCCTGTTACCTCTCTTTGTAGATCAATGGCCTGTTAGACAGATCATATGCAATGCTACAGTATTTGAGAAAGATTTGAATGCAAATTATGTGCTGTTGCATCTCTGATCACTATCTGTTCTTGGTCACTTTTCTCAAGGGAATACCTGATAAATTCTATATTATCCATTTTATTAAAGGGTGAGTGAAGTGATCGATGGTAAACACAGCAAGTGTGAATCTGGCAGTGGAATACTATTAGAATAAATCTGCTTTTCTGAGGTTCTGCCTGTAAGATCCATGGATCCTTGCAACAGATATGAAAGTTCTGATGTAAAGGTACAACCTGAATAACCATCAGAAAGTTAATTGTCACAAAATCAATACAATGATCATCAGATTTTACTCATTGTTCAAATCAAGCGAACAATGACCAGGGGCTTTACACATACACGTGCATTAGATTCTGTCATGAGATGTTTATGATGTTTCTTTTATTACTATAAAGATACTTGGGTTCTTTTTAAAACAACTAGATCTATTAATTAAACAATCAGAACATACACAGGACAGACCTCATGTTCAGGCATCCATCCTGAATCGACCCAAGATGTAACTGCATTCCCAAGATGCAACATTTGCCAGATGTTACACCCTCCATTTCTGATTCCTCCTGGTGGTAGCACTCTGTCGCTACAGTGCTCAATGGCAAAAAAAATATCTACTGCATTTACAGAAAGCATGCACATCCTTGCTTTAAGTGCTTGCAAATTGTGGAGTGTTTATCAGTGGCCAGGTAATTTGGCTATCTAGACAGAATTGTGTGCAGTTTCCAAAGAGGAAGCCAGCTGTGAAATTTGCTATTAGTTGTATGGTTTGCTCTATTCTTTTCAGCTGCACAGAAAACAAATAAAGTGACAGTGCTGTTTTATTTCACACGTACAATGGATAAGTGAGCTCCCGCCACAATTTTGCAATGTTTGTTCTGTTCTTACCCTCCATTATTCCACAAGGCTCAATATGGAAAAGCCAAAATTATTGGAATCAGCCTGAGGGATTAACTGCAATATTTATGGTTAGGGACAAAACAACTCAATCATCCTGAAAATCACAGCATAGATTCTAATAAACTATCTTGTTGAATTATGGTCACTGTCAAAGAAAACCAGTGGTTGTACCCTCTGCAGGGTCTTGTTCATAATATTACACAAAGGTAACAACAAAACCAAATGAAAATCTGTAGACACTGTGGTTGAAGTAAAAACACAAAATGCTGGAGAAGTTCAGCAGGTCAAACAGGGTCCTTTATGTAGCAATGGTAAAGAGACATAACCAGCATTTCGGGCTTGAGCCCTTCATCAAGGTATGGATAAATGTCGCGAGGCGTCTGTACAAAAGAGTAGCGTGAGAGGTGTGGTCTCAAAGGCAGGCGGTGATAGGTGGAGAAGGGAGAAAGAGGACAACAGCAATCAAGAGGAGAAGGGATGGCTAGGTGAATAGAGAGGGAAGGGAGCAAGGAGAATTGGAAAGGGAAGGGGGAAGAGGGGAGCAGGTTAGCAGAAAGCAGAAATGTCGATGTTAATCCCATCTGGCTGAAGTGTGCCCAGACAGAAAATCAGGTGTTGTTCCTCCAATTTGAAGGTTGTCTTGGTGGGATATTACACAAGGCCATGGACAGACAGTATGGGAGTGTGACACAGAACCATAATGATTGGCTACTGGGAGGCCTCTGTCACTGGTGCAGACAGAGTTGCTCAGTGAAGCAATCTCCCAGTCTGCACCTAGTCTCTCCGATGTAGAGAAGTCCACAAAGGGAGCACCAGGTACTGTAAATTAGTTCTTTGGATACACAAGTGAAGTGTTGCTTCACTTGAAAGACAGGTTTGGGGCCCCGGACTGTGGAGAGGGAGGAGGTGTGGGCACAAGTGTGATACCTTCTGCGGCCACAAGAAAAAAAGATGCTGGTGGGGTGGGGGGTGGGGGGATGAGAGCACAAGGGAGTCATGGAGAGAGTGGTGCCTATGGAAGGCAGAGAGGGGAGGGTAGGGGAAGATGTATCTTGCCATGGGATCCTGTAGTAAGTGCCAGAAATTCTGGAGGAGAGTTGGATGTGGAGGCTGGTGGGGTGGTAGGTGAGGATAAGGGGGAATTCTATGTTTGTTGTGTGTGGGAGTAGAGGGGGCCAGAAGAGATAAGCGGGAAATGGAGAATAAGCGGGTGAGGGCCGAGTTGATGGTGGTGGAGGGAAGTCATGTTTGTGGAAGAAGGCAGGCATTTTGGAAGATCTGGACTAGAAGACCTCATCTTGGGAACAGATGTGGCCAAGATGGAGAAATTAAGAGAAGGGGATGGAATCCTCGCAGGGGACAGCGTGTGAGGAAGTATAGTCCAGGTAGTTGTGGGAGTTGGAGGGTTTGTAATATATGTCACTGGAAAGCTTGTCTCCTGAGATGTAAATAGAGAGATCCAGGAAGGGAAGCATGTTGTCAGAGATGGAGCAGGCGAGTTTGAGACTGGGGTGGAAGTGGCCTGTGAAGAGAATATATTTGATAAGTGTTACACCTCACCAGCAACAACTGAGAGAGGCATAAACAGATGGATTCTGTTTAAGTCAAACTTTAATAAGAGAATGAACTCAATAAACTTAACACCCAAACATAAGCCTTTATGGCTTATACCAACCACAGATATTTATAAGGTGTATGTGGGGGGTGGGGGGAACCCAGACCATTATAGTCCAAGCCCAAAATGCCCCAAAGGAAAACTCCCAAAACAAAATCTCAAGTCAGTCATGTCAAGTCAGTCAGTCAAAAAGGAACAGTCCACATAATCTGGTCTCTGTTTAGTTGTGCAGAAGTATTTTAGTTAGACATGGAGAGAGATTACTGTTTTCACTGCAGACTTACAACCTTGACAGGGGAACACGAGAGACTTTCTTGAATTTTCTGATGAAGTAATGACCACCTTTAATTTCTTCACAGGGGAATTTTCACACAGTGACCTCCTAGTCACTAACACGAGGTCCTCTCCTCCAAAACCCTTTTTAGGGTTACCAAGTGACCTTCTGTCATATGAATCTTCTCCTCTGAAACCGTCTTGGGTTGTCAAGTGACTTGTGGCACACAAAGTCCTCCTCTTGAAAGGGGACTGGAGAAGTACAGGTCAGACGCACGCACATGAGCACTCTGGAAGTCAGTGTCACAAATTGCTGTCAGAACAACAGTGCTGGCACCAACGGACAAAACAACTTAATCTTGTTACTTTCAACTGAAGCTGCTGGGTGAGCACACTGACAGACAGTTCCTCAAGGCAGAGCATGAAGCATCTCAACCTCCTGCCTGCTAAAGCTGCTGGGCACCCACACACAGACGATCGTCCAACTAACTGGTCTTTCTGACAGTTCAAACTCAGATTACTGGGCTCTTCAACTGCCCAAGTATGTGCCTTTCAGCTCTCCTGATTGGCGAAGAGGGGTTGACAACAGGGTCACACTCTCCTCGAGCCCATAGGCTTCAGTGCAGGGTTCTGGCATTCCTGATAGCTGTCAATTCTTCCAGAACGTGGTGGCTTCAGGGCTTCCCACAGCATGCGCTCCTCTCTCTCTCTCTCTCTCTCTCTCTCTCTCTCTCTCTCTCTCTCTCTCTCTGCTTTTCAGTCCTGTCCCTGGTCCAAAAATAAAGCTGCCCAGGGTCCATAACACAAGATCATCATGGCTGGATGAGGTATTCCCAATGTAGTCATTAATATACCAGAGGAAGAGAGGTCTTGCTGCAGAGGCTTACAGCATGGATTGCTCCACAAAGTCCACAAACAGGCAAGCATAGCTGAGACCCATGCAGGAACCTATGATTTGGAGGAAGCGAGACAAGTTAAAGGAGAAGCTGTTTAAAGTGACGACAAGTTCTGCCAGGCAGAGGAGGGTGATGGTAGAGGGTGACTGGTTGGGGCTCTGGTTTAGAAAGAAACAAAGTGCTTTCAGACCTGGGGAATGGAAGTATAAAGGGATTGGACATCTATCATGAAGATCAGGCAGTCCAGTTCAGGGAATTTGGAGTCATTGGCTCTGATACATCAATGGTTAAAACACTGGTCTTATAAACCAGTGAGTTCATTCCTCAATGGAGCCTCATTTCTGTGAGGGACGCTGGACAAAGTGACGACTCCCTGTCTTCCTTACGGTAGACAAAGTTAAAGAATTTCATGTATGTTACATTCTAAATGTAGAATTACATGACAATATTGGAACCTTTACCATTGCATTGAAGAGTAGGAGGGCATGTGAGGTATTGCGGATGTAGGTGGGGAGGGTTTGGACCAGGGGAGAAAAGATAGTCAAGGTAAGCAGAAACAATGGGTCTACCTGGATGGCTGGGTTTGTGTATCTTGGTTAGGAGGTAGAAACTGGCGGTGCGATGGAAGACAATGAGGTTGGTGTCCATGGGAGGGAGATGTCAACAAAACCAACCTGCATGGCAATAAACAGCAAAGATCAGGGCTACAAATGTGTTTCCATTACACATTCACAAAATTAAAATAAATTAATTCAATTAACAAAAACATATGAACGAAAACATATTCCAATTTACAGCTATCAGAACCATTACATTAATCAAATGACAGGGCCTCATCTATGTTTTCCATTCATTTCCTTGGCAGTAATTCCTTTTCATTATTATCATTTTAACCATATAAGCATATAACTGTTTACAGCAAGGAAACAGGCCATGTCGGCCCTTCAAGACCGTACTGGTTCACTTTGGAGTAAATATAAATATCAGTCAGTTTCCCGATTATTCAGTTTCATTTGAGAGTGATGCAATCTCAGCTGTATCTATCAAATATTCCTTTCCATGATAAAAATGCAACGTGTCCAATAATGTGGCAGCATTGTCTCATTTAGATCATCCCTTTTACTTTGTCTCCATAAAAACTATCAAATTTACCTCTTACAATCATATTTTTATTTGACCTTTGTACCAGAGCTGAGAACATCAAATAGAAATGAAGCTGGTAAATAAATAAAAGGAGAAACACCCTAAATCCTTCATTTTGATTTCGAACAAAGGTCATAAACTCCAGTCAGACTCAAAGCTGAATTTAATTGGAAAATCACTACTGTAATCGGACCGAATCAAATCCTTCCGATTCCATCTCAGGGAAATAGTTATAATGAAATTGGCTGCCATGGTTAGTAATGGAAGTTGGTTTGCTAGTAGCATTTAAGAGTCTTTTAGATAGACACATTTTATTATGGAAAATAATAATGACTGTCAGAGGTGACTTCTCAAGCACGTATTCTCGGCAAAGAGACCAGTTCAGGGCTGGAAGAGTGCTGAACAGCCAAACTGATAATAAATTAATACCTTGTCTAAATGAGCAGGCGCCATTAGTTGAAGATGGGAGTTTCCCTGTCCAACATAGAGCTCCAAATCAATACTATTGAAAAACAATAGGACCTTGCAGTGTGTAAGTTGTCTGCCATGTTTCCTACAATAAAACTGTGACAAAGTCTGAAATTTTAAGATGTTCTTGAATGATAAAAATGTTATTTGCTTTCTTTTCTCTGGTGAAAGTCACTTTCACCTTCTGGTCTCCATCCAGAATAGCCTAACCAACCTAATGGGTTCCTATCTTCTTTGGCTTGGCTTCGCGGATGAAGATTTATGGAGGGGGTAAAAGTCCACGTCAGCTGCAAGCTTGATTGTGGCTGACAAGTCCAATGCGGGACAGGCAGACACGGTTGCAGCGGTTGCAGGGGAAAATTGGTTGGTTGGGGTTGGGTGTTGGGTTTTTCCTCCTTTGTCTTTTGTCAGTGAGGTGGGCTCTGCGGTCTTCTTCAAAGGAGGTTGCTGCCCGCCGAACTGTGAGGCGCCAAGATGCACGGTTTGAGGCGATATCAGCCCACTGGCGGTGGTCAATGTGGCAGGCACCAAGAAATTTCTTTAGGCAGTCCTTGTACCTTTTCTTTGGTGCACCTCTGTCACGGTGGCCAGTGGAGAGCTCGCCATATAACACGATCTTTGGAAGGCGATGGCCCTCCATTCTGGAGAAGTGACCTACCCAGCGCAGTTGGATCTTCAGCAGCGTGGATTCGATGCTGTCGGCCTCTGCCATCTCGAATACTTCGATATTGGCGATGAAGTCACTCCAATGAATATTGAGGATGGAGTGGAGACAGCGCTGATGGAAGCGTTCTAGGAGCCGTAGGTGATGCCGGTAGAGGACCCATGATTCGGAGCCGAACAGGAGTGTGGGTATGACAACGGCTCTGTATACGCTAATCTTTGTGAGGTTTTTCAGTTGGTTGTTTTTCCAGACTCTTTTGTGTAGTCTTCCAAAGGCCCTATTTGCCTTGGAGAGTCTGTTGTCTATCTCAAACTTCTTTTTTTTTGAGTTAAGGTAGTACAAATTACATTTTGGAAGTTAGTCCCATATGTAATACTGTTATAGTGCTCCAGGTCACCATAGATGTAACATTGTTACAATGCTGTGGCATATATGTGATATTGTTACAATGCTGTGGGTCTCCAAAGATGCATCCCTGAATATATTGAGATCCAACCTCAACTACTGAGGACTAGCAAGATATTTTTGTACATATTTCAGAATTTGAGCTCCACTTTTTATTTGTGGATACAAGAAGTGAGATGAGAAATGGGCCATGTCTTATGCAACTTTATCCATTCCTCTATCCATTTCATTGCTACATGGTCCTAGGTGTAAGGTTGCATTCATGTCCTGCAGTCGCATGGTACTTAAAGGCCATGCTGGCATTGTTGCCTTGGTCATTCCATGAACTGCAGCAAGGTATAAGCAGTGTCACATCTGATTCATGCATCCTCTGTAGATTTGCAACACAGCACGCAGATGTGCAATTCCAGAATATACTGATGCACTCACTGGGATCCTAACCATTAGAGGGAAAAAAATGGGTTAAAAGCTGTAATAGAAGATTCTAACCGTGTTTCTTACTTTTGCAGCCTTTGCTTCTGCAAGGCTGAAAACCTACTTGTTTTTAGAATCACCAGACAAAAGCTAAATTCCACCGAAGGGCCAGAGATGCAGTTATCTAATGAAAGGACATCTGTGTACCAAGAACATTTAATCTTCCTGCTTGTTTTGGTCACAGATTGTCAGAGGTGTAGCCTTGATGCGAAATAAACCATTGTATTCAAAGTGATAAGCTGAAAATTATGTTATTCGATAGAAGCCTAGCATACTAGCTTGCTCGCTTATCTTTCTTGCTGTGCTGGGAATAGGTGCTTGGATAAGCAGTTTTTGGGTAATATAAGGCATGGTCCCACTGCTGAAGTTTGAGACTCTCCGAGAGGTGGCAACATCTCTCAGCAAGAAGAAGAACTTCTAGAGTCCAGCCAACGTCCCGGTCGGGGGAGGTGGAGAAGCTGCTACAGGCGCCCTGACAACCTACAAGTGTGCAGTCGTTGCCTCGCTTCGGCAGTTGGGACCAGTCCAAGCATTGATAAGTATAGTTGGGAAGGGCTTGCATATTGTAGTGTGAAATCAGCTTTTGAATTTGTAATAAACATTTGTATAATCTAAACTGCTCTCGGTGTGTGTGTCTATTTTCTTTTGGTAGCTCAAACACTGTGACCAATCTAAAACGAACAAAGTGAGAGGAACAAGTTTACCCAAGACAATAGCTAAGAAACAGCAAGTTGGACACACGACAAGCAGGTTATGTGTAATGTTTTTATATCTGAAGAAAATATTTTATCTCTATCTGACATAAAATTATATACAGAATTTGGCCTCTTTCTTATCGGGTATAATGAGATAAACTACAAACCATGTTATACCGAAAAATACTTATCATTCTCTGATTGTGAAGGTTACATCTTTTGAATAAGAGAGATAATGTTAACATCATGTTGAAATTTCTCTGAATTAATCTGACTGAATAAGAGTTGAGAGATGGTGTTATAAATAAATGGCACGCAAGTTTATAATTCTGCTAAACATTTTCTAATGAAGGTGGATTGAAATGCATTATATCATATTTGTTAATTCCAATTATAAATTCTTCTGTATTTTAAGCAGCACACCGAGATAAATCATCAAGTTGGTTAAATCTTTGCAGACAAATTGATCCAATTACAGTAAAATCCTCATTATCTGGAATTCAAGCAACCAGCAGCCTGTAGAAAAGACACAGAGGATAAGGATGCATGTAATTGGAGGTGATGGATAGAGGATTGCGGGGTGTGGCGTGATGGCATAGGAAGAAGACGAGCAATTCCACCTCTCCCCAGCTGAACTAATTAATGACCGATTTAAAAAATTTGGGAAGTTTTAAAAAGAGTCTTTAAAGGTGTCTGAAGACTGAAGGAAGAAAATGACTACTAATGTGAAGAAACTGAAAGCTCAATTACAGAAAATTACCTTACAAGAGTGCTGAAGAAATGAGGCCTACTCACCAAGCTGAAACCATGGACTCAACGGATCCAGCTCCCAAGGAACAACGAACTCCAGGTCAGATGAGTATGATGCCAGTACCTATCTTGCGGTCAGAATAGAGACAGGAAGAACTTGTTTCAGACATTGCAGTTAAAGAAGGTAGGCCTCAAGGAGGAATGGGGAACATGGTTTTAAGCAGTTTTTACAATTTTGGATAGAGGATTGGTTAACTGATAGAAAGCAGAGAGTTGGGGTTCAGGGGTAATTTTCTGGTTGGCAATCAGTGGTGAGCAGGGTGCAGCAGGGGTCTATGCTGGGCCTACAAATATTTACAGTTTACATAAACATTCTGGAAAAGGGAACAGAGTGTGTGATCCCAGGAATTAATAGCCAATTAGCCTAAAAAGGGTCTAGTGTGAAAGGAAAAACTTGTCAACGCCGGTTTGAGATGACATCATAGACTACTTCAATCCCTAGCACAATCCCCAGCATCTGCAGATGCTGGGGTTGCAATCAGGCAAGCGTTGAATAGGCAATTGCATTCTGGAATAGAAATGACCCAAGTTTTTGCATGAGTGTAGGAATGTGAAGGAAGAAAAGATTAAAATAAAGGTATAAGCTTTGCTGTGGGAAAGTTGCCGAGGGAGAGAGAGAGAGATAGGAAATAAATAACAATAAATAGCAATAGCAGACAATTCTTAAATAGCATGGGAAAGTTGGTAGTGCCTTAGTGCACAATTTATAAAGACCATAAAAAAAAGCAATGGCAGACCTAACTTCCGAGAAGGCCATGTGGCAGAGAAACCCCTCCATATGTACTTCCTGCATGCAGCCATGCATACAGCACTTTCTCTGCCGCATTGAATTCTGGGAGGGCAGGTCCACTTTCACTTTCCCCCCCATAGTATTTATATATTGTGTCCAACTTTCCCACGCTGTTTAAAATGTGCACAATAGCTCTGCCAATTTTCCAACATTCTTTATAAATTGTGTGCTAAAGTGCTATCAACTTACCACCCTGTTTAAAAATTGTCCACTATTGCTATTTATTGCTAACACTTTCCCACAGTCCCCTATAAAGATTTATATACATCAGCACATCAAAAACAGGGGCTGAAGGGCTCATACTGTGCTGTACATAAAAGCTTAATTATGTTATAATTAGGCATGATTAATTTTGTTCAAATATCAGATCATAATATATTGATCAGGATTTAGGGCAGGTCCACCATCTCTCGATGCATCATGTGGTCACCGGTAGAAGGTAGAACAGTCCTAATCCGGGGATGTCTTCTTGCAAGTGTGAATGAGTTCACTGTCCCAGTTAAGAGTGGTCAAGTGTGAACAGCAAAAACACCATAATGCCAATGCTATCCCAGGACTCTGAATGGCCAATTTAGTGGGATGCAAGTGTAAAAGGGGGTTTGTTTGCAAATGACACTAAACTAGGTGGAAAAGCAAATTGAGCAGACGATGTAGAGAGATATAGATGGGTTTCGTGAGTTGGCAAGGGTCTGGCAAATGGAGAACAATGCTGGCAAATGTGGGGTTATCCACTTTGGAAGGAGAAAAATAAGAAGATCATTATTTAAATGGCGATTGCAGCACGTTGACAGGCAGAAAGACTTGGCAGCACTTGTGCATGAATCGCAAAAGGTTGGTTTGCAGGTACAGCAAGCTATCAAGAAGGCAAATGGAATCCTGGCCTTCATTGCTAGAGGGATGGAATTTATGAGCCAGGAGGTTATGCTGCAACTGTACAAAGAGCTGGTGAGACCACATCTGGAGTACTGCATGCAATTCTGGTCTCCTTATTTGAGGAAGAATGTACTGGTTTTGGGGGCAGTGCAGAGAAGGTTTGCCAGCTTTATTCCAGGGATGAAAATGTTGGATTTATGAGGAGAGATTGAGTCCTCTGAGACTGTACTTGTTGGAATTTATACTGATGATTTGGAAGAGGGGACAGGGTGTCGTTTAGCCAAGTTTGTGGAAACTAAATTGAGTGGAAAAGCAAATTGTAGAGAGCATGTGGAGAGGCTGCAGAAGGATATAGTTAAGTTAGCTGAGTGGGAAAAGGTCTGGCAGATGGAGTACTACATTAGTAAATGCAAGATCATCCACTTTGGTATGAAAAATAGAAGGGCAGATTATTATTTAAATAGGGAAAGACTGCAGCATGCTGTAGTGGAGAAAGACTTGGGAGTGCTTGTGCATGAATTGCAAAAAGTTGGGTTGTAGGTACAACAGGTTATTAAGAAGGCAAATGGAATGTTGGCCATCGCTAGAGGAATTGAATTCAAGAGCAGGGAGGTCATGCTGCAAATGTACAAGACCACACCTGGAGTACTGTGTGCAGTTCTGGTCTCCATACTTGAGGAACGATATACTGGCCTTGGAGGCAGCCCAGAGGAGGTTCACCAGGTTGATCCCAGAGATAAGGGGGTTGACCTTCGAGGAGAGACTAAATCATCTGGGATTATACTCACTCAAATTCAGAAAAATGAGAGGAGATCTATTAGAAACATATAAAATTATGAAAGGGATAGATAAGATAGAGGCAGGAAAATTGTTTTCACTGGTAGGTGAGACCAGAACTAGGGGACACAGCCTCAAGATTCAGAAGAGTAGATTTAAGACAGAGATGAGGAAAAACAGTTTTACCCAGAGAGTAGAGAATCTGTGGAATCCTCTACCCAGGGAAGAAGTTAAGGCTACTCCATTAAACATATTTAAGGTTCAGTTAAATAGATTTTTTACATAAAAAAGGAACTAAGGGATATGGGGAAAAGGCAGGAGTATGGAGTTAAGTCAATGATTAGATCAGCCATGATCTTATTGAATGGCTGACTCCTGCGCCTATTTCTTATGATCTTAATTTAGAAGACTGAGAGGGGATCTTATAGAAACTGATAAAATTATGAAAGGCATAGGTAAGATTTGGGGAGGTAAGTTGCTTACATTAGTGAGAGAGACTAGAACTAAGGGACATAGCCTCAAGCTTCAGGGTAGTAGATTTAGGATAGAGATGAGGAGAAACTGCTTTTCCTAGAGGATGGTGAATCTGTGGATTTTGCTGCCCATTGAACGAGTAGTAACTACCTCAGTAAATATATTTAAAACAAAGTTGGATAGATTTCTACATAAATTAAGGAATATGGGGAAAAGACAGGTAGGTATCATCAGATCAGTCATGATCTCATTGAATGATGGAACAGGTTCGACAGGATGGAGGGCCGACTCCTACTCCATATGTTCTTATGTTCAACTGGCAAAACGTTTGCAGAAAATGTATAGGGATAAAAATATTAAAGTTTAAAATTGACACCCCCCCTCACAGCCATTTTATAAATCCATGCAATGGCAGATTAACCATTAGGCTGAAGCCTAGGGGCCTAGAAGGTAAGATAACCCATCACAACCACTGGTACACCAATGTAACCATTTGTAAATATGGGATCATGTTAGTCCTGGGTCTATCCATCAATCAAGGCTTGCAGAAGTACCAAGTTCACCTGTCAATCAGCAGTGGGGTCTCAGCCCCATCTACCAATTCGGGGTCTGCCGGGCCCGATGCTACCTGTCAATCAATGCTTGTGTTTGTATGTGCGCACGAGTCTGAGGTCTGTCAGCTGCAGCAGAGCTCGGCCTCATGCAGCATCGCACTTGGGAGGTTTACTTTTTTTAAAAAAGACCCTCCCTTCTCCAGTGTTATTTTGTATCGTCTGTTTTTATAGATCAGACTTTTCAAATTATTCGGGGCTAATAGACGCCTTCTGTAAGGTAAAGGTTATCTTCCCCTCCACCAACCAAACATCAACTCGTGTATTTCCAACACATACCTAGTGGATAAATTTAGAATATGTGAGAGCATCACACCCAAAAATGGAACGATTTTACTTTATTCTATTCAACAAAGAGTGGGGACATGAAGCAGGGGGGCAAGGTCAGGGGGGAGGCCTTACTAAAGCTCAGCCCAAGGCCTGGGTCATAGTTAATCTGCCACTGAATCCATGCAACACACAATATCAAGCAACCAGCAAGTTCACTTATCTGCCATCTCGCAATCCTAATAGGTGCCAGATACCAGGAATTTTACTGTACCACCAAATATAGTTTATCTCTTGAGGGTGAGAACAATAACATTCCATGTGCTGGTGTATAATAGAGATAGGTTATGCTATAAGACCATATGACATAGGAGTAGAAATAAGCCATTTGGCCCATCAAATTTTCTCTGCCATTCCATCATGAGCTAATCCATTCTCCCACTCAGTTGCCTTCTTCCCATAACACTTGATCATTCGGACACCTATCTATCACTACCTTAAATACACCCAATGACTTGACCTCCACATCTCCCTGTGGTATCATATTCCAGAGGTTAACCACTTTCTGGCTAAAGCAATTTCTCCAAATCACTATTTTAAATGAGCTCCCTTTGATCCAGAAGTTGTGTCCTTTTGTCCTTGACTCCACTAGAACTGGTAAAAAAACTTTTCCATATCTACTCTGTCCAGGCCTTTTAAGATTCAAAATACTGCTGTGAGGTCCCCCCTCATTCTCCTGAACTCTAAGGAGTATACACCAAGAGCCATCAAACGTTTCTCATGTGCTAATCCTTTCATTCCAGGAATTATTCTTGCATATATTTTCTGAACCCTCTCCAATGCCAGCACATCCTTTCTTAATAAGGAGCCCAAAATGTATCCCGTACTCCATGTGACGCCTCATCAGAGCCTTATAAAGCTCTTATATCCTAGTCCTCTAGATATGAATTCCAACATTGTATTCATCTTTTTTACTTCACCAACTGAACCTGGAGATTAACATTTAGATAATTGAAGGAAGGAATAGTCATCTATGTTTCAGAATTCCAAGATTTACTAGGCTCATTACTTCAATTCACTAAGCTCATGGTTCCCAAACACATGTTCTCATATACATTTATAGCTTTAAGGGTTCCATTCCTTAAATATGCATGTTCTTTGAGATGATGGATGCAACTTATTTTATAACATGCTGAGACCTCTCATGATGCTTATAAGCCACCCGATGACTTCAACCAAATGGGCAACATGGTTAGTATGGTGGTTAGCACACCGGCTTTACAGCACCAGCAATTGGGATCCATGTTCTCCCAGTGTTTTCCCCGGGTGCTTTGGTTTCCTCCCGCCATTCGAAATATATCAGAGGTGTAGGTTAAATGAGTGTAAATTAGGCGGCATGGACTCATGTGCCAAAATTGCCTGTTACTGTGCTAAATGTCTGATTTTTTTTTAAGTTCACAATTATTCAAAAATGATAAATTGCCTCGAGTCTTCAAGTGAGGTTCACTTTTGACCAAATACACCATATTAGTGTACACAATTAGAGTCCAGAGTCATAGTTGTAGAGCTCACAAGCAAATCCTTTAGTGCATCATAACTATCTATACTAATACCACTTGACTTCATTAATTCCATATACCACCCCACCCCACCCACCGCCACCACAATGCCCTGCTCATTCAAGTATCTTTCGAACTGCCTCCAAAATGTTCTCACTGTTCCAGCCTCCACCACCTTCTGTGGCAGCTCATTCCAGGACCAACTACTCTAAGAAAATGTACACCTTAGATCCCCTTTAATTCTTCTCCCTCTCACTTTGAATTGGCCCCTCTCATTTTATGGAAACAGGCTACCCGCACTACCTATGGATTTCACAATTTTATATCTCTCCTTGGATGTCATCTCTCAGCCTCCTTCACACCAGGGAAAACAGATCCAGTCTATCCAATCTCTTCATATACCTTAAGCCCTCCTAACCAGGCAACATCCTTGTGGATCTTAACTACACCCTCTCTAGGAAATGTAACAACCACATTCCATGTGTTGGTCCCTTTAAAATATCAGAATCATCTTTTATCTATTCTGAAGTGGTACAATGGAGTGTCAAGGATAATATTCCATTGTGGTGAATTGATAGGCAGTTTGGGTGTGTAAAGGTTGTGAGTGGACTAACATTCTTTGCAATGCGTTGTGTGTCACGTGGGCATATGGGAACGTGTGTGTCTAAGTGTTTCTGAACATGAAAGAAATAATATGCAGCTCACCCTGACATGATATATGAGATTATAACATTTCTTCTGACATTGTTCCATCCTGGAGGATACATGTCTACCTCTATCTGACCATGATCTTCAAATGATGCCCATGGTTAGTCTCCACCTCCTTAGCATATAATCCTTCTCACTTGGCTTACTTTTCATGAACCAAGATTTCTAAGCCCTTAGTAGTATGCCTTAGAGTTCTCTCCCTCTCCTATGCAGTGTCTCTCCTCCATGGGAGCGATAGTGCCTGATGTTTCTGTCAGACTCCCCTTGGACAGTGTGCTTTGAAGAGCTGACATCTTTCAGCCGTTGGTGCCCGACAGCTGACTTTGGTTAGGTCTGGTCAACTCAGGAATCATTTTACTCTTCAGGTGTAAACCAACCCAATGGTCTTTCAAATATCTTTTTGACCCATTTCACAATTGAGGAGAATTTGACATGACTGCCGCATGCAGCAATATTTTCTTGCACCAAAATAGATCAAGAGGAAGATCTATTTGTGGTCTTATTTAAATCTTGCAATGAATCCGATGGCCTAAAGTTTCCACAAGAAACCACACCTGGGCAGAATTCCTTTCATCAGATATTTAACGAACTCTAACAAACTGCAGAGCCACTTTTGCCCTTGACCTTCCAGCGAGGAGTCATCAAATGGAGGTAGGAGTACTGCCTAACCACTGCAAATTTAATTATGATAAGCCCAAGAGACTGAAACCCATGTTCAACCTTCAAACTGGATATAATTGAATCTAGGCTTTGAGAAGGAAAGTTCAGGAAATTAGATTATCCTAAGTACATTTTGGCCAAAAGTGCAATGAACGTAGAAGTCACACATCTTTTCAGACTTTTCCTTCCAAATTTCTGTCTATCTGAACCTTGAAAATGCAACCAGAGTGTTCAAGCTGCCAAATAAAAATGTCTCTTCCGCTTAATGAGACAGAAACCATTTCATCCTTCTCACCACCCTGCCTAAGGAGGCAATGGACAAGTTCAGCAGACAGATTGAACGTCCCTAAAGACTGATGGGAGAATGGTGGCAATCTAATTCAGAAGTGGATGTCCAAATTCTTGATGAGGGGCTCAGGACCAAAGTGTCAGCTGCAATGGCCTGCTGAGTTCCTCCAAGACTTCCATGTGTTGTTCAAGATCCCCAGAACCTTCAGACTTCTTGATTTCTCCTAATTCCATTCCTTACTTGCAGCTGCAAGAATGTAACAGGTATTCCTCAGCAGTGAATGGAACATTTTGCTTGCTTTAATTACTTTTCTTCAACAGAACTCCATTGGTGTTGCCAGGAATTTCTGGTCCTTCAACAAACCTATTTTGAAATTTCCAAACCATTTTCATAGTGGAAGGTTTAGTGGAGAGAAATTTCATTTAGTCAAGGAGATGGAAACAATTTGCATTTGGAACCACCCAAATACTTGGATGAAAAACATTTAGCATAGTGAGTAGAGCAATGCTGTTACAGTGCCAGCGAGGAGGGTTCAAATCCGGTGTTCAAATCTGGTGCTGTCTATAAGGAGTTGGTATGTTCTCTTCGTGTCTGCATGGGTATCCTCTGGGTGCTCAAGTTTCCTCCCACCATTCAATTCATACCAGATTGTAGATAAATTGGGTGTAATTTGGTAGTACAAGCTCGTGGGCCGAAAGGGCCTGTTTAGTTTCCTTTAATACCACAAATAATTTTTGGAAATTCTACTGTAACCAAAATGTTAAATTACATCCACGTAGCCAGAAGTAAATGAATGAACTAGCTTATTATCGAAACATTTGCCAAGTTTGAGAATTGTATATTATGACAGGTCCAGCTTTACAGCAATTGTCCTTTACAGGTGAATGCTTAGATTTAGAGTTGCTCAGCCATCCTTTAGGTCAGAAAAAATTATTCCACTGTGCTAAATTCTAGTAGCAATCCAAAATATAATAAATATCTTGTGAAGAGGAAACAACTTGCTTGGCAAAAACAAAATGCAACGCAAAAGTTGACAAGGTAATTTATTTTTTGTTTTACAACTGAAATAAAATAATAATTTGGTCAGATTCATAATTGTAACTGGAGTGCAGCGAAATACCTTGAATGATTTTAAAATGGATCCATTCCTTTGGATATACACAGTGCTGCTTCTGATAAAAATTTCCGTGCAGTTTATGGACTGTAGGGCACTACCAGTAACCACAAAGACAAGCTGAGAGAACGATAGGCTTTAATACACAGGAGAATCTTGCTGGCCAAATCCCAGGATAGGAATGGCAGCAAGGGAAAGGTGGCTCAACCTTTATGGCCCAGGACCACAGGGGAGGAGTCATAGGTGGGCAGGCCAGCTCCATATATACAACCAACAATGATAACTATATACAATGGAGGACACATATCACCACATTCACCCCTCCTTTTAGAACAGAACCCCCCCCCCCCTTAGATCTGGAACAGAAAAAAAAGCTTCCAAATCTAAAGATTCTGTCCTTTGTCTACGGGACCTGCGGGGAGAACAGATGGAAGTAATCTGCTGTTCTTCTGGCTGAGTGTCTACAGGCAGGGTCACCACTGGACTAGACAGAGAGGGAACTGTCTGTGTCGGAGTGATGTCAGTCACAGAACTGAAGGGAAGCGGGGTCAGTTCCCTGATGGGAGCCAGTCCCGTTGAAGTGATGTCCGCGGGGGGGTGGTATCCCAGGAGAGTCTGCCCCTAACAGTGAGCCCCATTGCGGGGTAGCATGAAATGCAGGGTTAACGGGGGTATAACGAGTAGTTCCGGGCTCTCCAGCATGCGCCAGATCCCAGACAGGAACAGCATCCTCGTGGCCGATGGGGAACCTCACAAAGGCATACTGAGGGTTCACATGAATGAGGTGCACCTCTTTGACCAACAGGTCAGTCTTATGGCCCCTCACATGCCTCCTGAGCAGGACCGGCCCTGGTGTCGTCAACCATGGAAGAATCGAGGAACCATTCACTGACTTCCTAGGGAAAACAAACGTGTTCATGAGGGGTGGTGTTTGTGGCGGTACAAAGGAGCAAGCGAATGGCATGCAATGCCTCTGGGTGGACATCCTGCCAGCGTGACACTGGCAGGTCTCTGGACTTCAGGGCCAGGAGCACAGCATTCCAAACAGTGGCATTTTCCTGTTCCATCTGTCCATTACACCTGGGATTATAACTGGTGGTCTTACTGGTGGCTATGCCTCTGGCGGAAAAGTACTGCCACATCTCCTTACTCATGAACAAGTATCCCCGGTCACTGTGAATGTAATCAGGGTACCCAAATAGAGTGAAGATACTGCATAGTGCCTTAATCACTGTGGCCGAGGTCATATTTGGACAGAGGATGGCAAGAGGGAACCAGGAGTATTCGTCAATAACGTTCAGGAAATAAATATTTCTTTTCAACAAGGGAAAGGGACCCTTGAAATCGAACTCAGTCATTCGAATGGGTGAGTGGCCTTAATGAGATTTGCCTTGTCAGGTCTGTAGAACTGCAGCTTGCATTCTGCGCAGACCCGACAGCATCTGGTCATGGAACTGACATCTTCGATGGCGTACGGGAGGTTCCGAGTTTTGACAAAGTGGAACAGTTTTGTAACTCCAGGGTGGCAGAGGAAATCGTGTTGAGCTTTGAGATGGTCGAGATGCACACTGGCACATGTCCTCTGGGATAGGGCATCAGGTCGATCATTGAGTTTACCTGGCTCAATTCTCCACCTGAGGATCTTGTCATTCTTGATTTTACCCCGTTGCTTTGTATTGAACATGAAGGCGATGGTCCATTGGTCTGTTTGCAGGGTAAATCATTTCCCGGCCAGGTAGTGGTGCCAGTGGCACACCACCTCAACAATTGCCTGCACCTCCTTCTTGACGGAGGAGTGCCGTGTCTCAGGGCCGTGGAGGGTATGGGGAAAAAAAGGCTACTGGCCGGCCTGCCTGCCTGGTTTAGTGTGGTGGCCAGTGCAAAGTCGGAAGCATTGATCTCCACCTGAAAAAGAATTGATTCATCCACGGCATGCATCACGGCCTTTGCGATGTCCTCTCTGATCTGTTGGAAAGGAGCTTGGGATTCCACCAATAATGGAAACGTTGTGGAACTCATGAGGAGGTGGACCTTATTAGCATAGTTGGGCACCCAATGCGTATAGTAGAACAGCCCCAGGCACCTCTTCATTGCTTTCAGAATGTTCGGGACTGGGAGCTCCATTAGGGGCCACATGCGGTCGGGGTCTGGGGCAATGACACCATGTGACACAGCACATCCTAGGAGAGTCAGGCGATTGGTATTGAAGAAACATTTGTCTTTATTGTATGTAAAACTGAGGGACCTTGCAGTCCACAGAAATGTAGCTAGGTTAGTGTCATGGTCCTGCTGGTCATAGCTGCAGATAGTGACATTTTCAAAGTAGGGGAAAGTCGCTGCCAGATTGTGCTCCTCCACCATCCTGTCCATCACCCTCTGGAACGCAGAGACACCGTTGGTGACACCAAAGGGAACCTGGAGAAAATGAAAAAGTTTCCCGTCAGCCTCAAAACCAGTCACTGGGGCGGAGGGAGAGTTGGTGGTAGGTCGACTTAAGGTCAATGGACGAGAATACACTATTTTGCGTGACCTTGTTGACCACGTAGGCTATCTAGGGAAGGGGGTAAGCATCCAGCTGGGTGAAGTGATTAATGGTTGGACTGTAGTCAATGACCATTCGTGGCTTGATCCCACTCCTGACCACCAGGACTTGGTCTCTCCAGGGGCTGATACTCAGGGCAATGATCCCCTCTGCCAGGAGCCACTGAATCTTAGCTCAGATAAACGCCATGTCCTTGGCACAGTAGCACCTGCTCTTGGTTGCGATGGGTCGACAATCTGGGGTGAGGTTCGTGAATAGCAATGGAGGGGATACTCAAAGGGTGGTGAGGCCACAGGCTGGAGCTGGGTACTGGGGGTGGGCGGAGGGGTTGCTCACTGTGAGGGGTGGCTGGGGCCTCTGAATGCCATTGTCACACTCTTGAACTGGCTTTGAAAATCCAAGCCCAAGAAATTCAGTGCACAGAGTTGGGGCATAACAAGTAGCGAGAAATTATCATAACGCTCATCCCCACCATCAGAGATACAACACAATACCCCCCGATGTCAGTTTGGTGGTCTTTGGTTGCCAGCAATATCGAGCCACTCATCGGCCAGACTAGGAACGTCTGCGGGCAACGTCCGAATAAATAAAACTCTCTGTGCTGCCGCTGTCAAATAAGCAGTTCATTTTATGTCCATTCACCTCGATCTGCATCATTCAGTGGGCAATCAGATGAGGGCTGGTCTGATTCAGCATTACAGATGCCAGGATCGGTGTGTCATCTTCGTCGGCGGCATGGAGGCCCGATGCACAAGATGGCAGCCTCCATGTTGACCACACGGTCATGGCTGCCGAGGATAGAGAAGAAGACAGAAGTGGCATCGGCGCAGACCGTGCAGAAGGCAGGGGCTGCAGTGGATAAGATGGCACCCCCTCTCTGCACGCACGCAGTCTGTATTAGAACTAGGGGTGGCATCTGCCCGTCGGCTATACATGACGTGCTGCTTCAAGTGGCGGTCTTAGCTTGACATACCCACAGATAGTGTCCCTTCTTTCCACAGCCCACTGAAAAAGCACTTTGTGCATTCAGTCACCATCGCTGCCGTCGTCAGGTTGCCCGACCCCGATGCCATCTCCCAAGATGGCGGCATTTTTGGCGCGCAAATGGAGGGCCCACTTTTGCCCATGATCGATTCTGTGTTGGGCTGGGCCAAGTCTAGAGTCCTGATTAACTGTATGGTTCACTTCAGTGGCAATTGGTCTTCTTCAAGGAGGCACTGCCGAATGTAATCTAACCTTAATCCCAACACACAGGCATCCCAGACTAGTTCTTTGATGCACTGGGGCCACCGGTACAGGAGCTGTTGCACTACCCCCACAGCCCAATTGCCTGGAACACTTGCTGGCCAACTCTTGCTTGCAGTACTTTAAAATTCTTTTCTTCAGAGTCACCAGGTCAGCAGCACCCTCGAGGAAATTACCAAAGCACCTTATCCATTGTTCATAGAGTTCAGACGCTCCTGGAAGTTGGGGGTCCACTTCCAGTCGAACAGGGTACAGCAGTTTCTCCATTACCGGAGAGATAATTTTTGTGTATTAAATTGTAGGGCACTACCAGTAATCACAAAGACCATCTGAGGGAACGATAGGCTTTAATACACAGAAGAACCTTGCTGGCCCAGATCCAAGGATAGGAATGGCAGCGAGGGAAAGGTGGCTTGACATTTTTGGCCCAGGACCATGGGAGATGAGTCATAGGGTATGAGTCATCCGAGGGCGGGCCAGCTCTATATTTACAACCAACAATGATAGCTATATGCAATGAAGGAAACATATCACCACATGGAAACTGGCATTTTATTCTTATATTTGCTCTCTAGTAAGTTCGAGCAGCGAGTCAGAGGAGGCAGCGACCAGAGCTCAGGCAGTGTTTTGGAGGAGGAGGAGCGAGGTGAGAGTGAAGGTGTTAATTGGTCAAGGGTCAATAAAAGGAGGATAAGGCAAAGGAGTGGCCCAGTGAGTGAGTGGCTCAGTGAAGGAGTGGGGCTTCGATGTTTTGGCTCGAGAGGCTTCAGCGAGTAGAGACTGAGGTCGAACATATTTGAATTAAAGTAAGACTGTATATATATTTTTGTCTTTGAAAGGTGAGAGGGAGAGAGAAGGGATGTGTGTGAGAGCAGTTTGCTGCTCTCAGCATCAAATGTGGGATGTCCTGAAGTCTTCTAGTCTCCCGGACGTCCACGTCTGCACTAGGTGTGCTGAGCTGCAGCTCGATGACCTCGCTCTGGTCAGGGAGAGTGAGGCTGTCATAGATATAAGTTATAACCAGGAGGTCTCATCAGGGCCATGGGAGGAAGATCAGTAGGTTACGGTTAGGAGAGGAAAAGAGAAGAGACAGGTATAAGAGAGGTATAAGTGCCTGTAACCCTCAACAATGGGTATTCCTCCTTGAATTCTATTGGGAGGGACAGTCAGGCTGGGGAAGGCATAAGTGGCTGTACCTCTGGCACAAGGTCAGCCTATGTAGAGCAGAGGGTAGGGAAAGGAAGAGGAGGGCAGTAGTTATAGGGGATTCAATGGTCAGGAGGACAGAGGTGATTCAATAAAGAAAATTGGATGGTGGTTTGCCTCCTTGGTGCCAGGGTCCGGGATGTAGCTTCCCATGTCCAAGACATGCTAAGGTGGGAGGGAAATAGGGAAATGATCCAGAGGTTGTGCTATATGTTGGTACCAACAACATAGGGAGTTAGGTAGGGAGCTAAAAAGAAGGCCTGCAAAGGGAGTAATATCTGGATTACTGGGAGCTGTTTTGTCAGAGGTGGGACCTGTACCGAACGGACGGGTTGTACCTGAATCCCAGAGGGACCAAGATCCTTGTGGGGGCATTTGCTAGGGCCACTCAGGAGGCTTTAAACTAGAAGGGAACCAAATAAATGAGAACAGCAAGAAGCGGGTTAGACTGCAAACAGAGAAGGTTTGTAGCTAAAGTTTGAGGGTGGATAGACAGGTGACTGAGAAGGAAAATTATCAGTACAGTAATGAAGGGGAGATGATGAAAAGAAATAACAGAGTTAACTGTAAACATAGGGACAAACAGAGAGAAAGATGTGTGAAATCTCTGAAATTCATTTATTTTAAAGCTAGGAGTATTGCAAGGAAGGTGGACAAGCTGAAGGTGTGGATAAACACTTGGCAGTATGACTTGGTAGTGATTAGTGAGTCGTGGTTGCAGGAGGGTTGTGACTGGCAACTAAATATTCCTGGATTTTGCTGCTTTAGGTGTGATAGAATTGGAGGGCAAGAGCAGGTGGTGTAGCATTGGTTGTCAGGGAAAATATTACAGCGGTGCTTAGGCGAGGGAGGTGGTTGGGTGTAAATGAGAAATGGGAAAGGAGAAGTTACTCTTATAAGGGTGTATTGTAGACCACATAGTGGGGAGTGAGAAATAGAGGAGCAAATTTGTAAGGAAATGCAGATATTTGTAATAAGCACAGAGTTGTGTTATTGGGGGATTTTAATTTTCCTGATATTGATTGTGAAAGGGCTGGATGGATTAGAATTTGTAAAATGTGTGCAGGATAGTTTTTTGTACCAATTTGTTGAGGTAACCACTAGAGAAGGGGCAGTTTTGGATCTAATGTTGGGGAATGAGATAAGTCAGGTGATGAAGGTATGTGTTGGGAGCACTTCAGATCCAGTGATCATAGTACCATTAGTTTCAATATAATTATGGAAAGGGATAGGTCTGGTCGAAAGATTGAGGTTTTTAAGTGGGGGAAAGCCAGATTTGATGAAATGAGAAGGGATTTGCAAGGAGTGGTTTGGGCTAATTTGTTTTATGGGAAGGAAGTAGAGGAGAATTGGAGGTCATTTAAAGGCGAGATTTTGAGGGTACAGAATCTTTATGTTCCTGTAAGGATAAAAGACAGAGCCAAAAGTTCGAGAGAGCTGTGGTTTTCAAGGGAGATTAGAAAGTTGGTTCAAAATAAAACTGAGGCCTCCATTAAATACAAGAAGCAAGGTATGTATGAGCTGCTTGGAAAATAAATGGACTGTAAAAAGAAGCTTAAGAAAGAAATTAGGATAGCGAAAAGAAGATACAAGGTGGCTATAGCAAACAGGGTGAAAGCAAATCCAAGGGGTTTTTACAAATACGTAAATAGGAAAAGGAGAATGAAGGATAAAATTGTTCACTTAGAGCAGTGGTTCTCAACCTTTTTCTTTCCACTCACATACCACTTTAAGTATTCCTTATGCCATAGGTGCTCTGAGATTAGTAAGGGATGTGGGTGGAAAGAAAAAGGTTGAAAACCACTGTTATAATCATACCTAATTGACTCATTATATGCACAGTTTCATAACTCCAAAGGAAATGGGACAATTACAATTTTTCTCAAGCAAAATATTTCAGTAACAATTGGATCTAGAGCAGTAATTCTTAACCTTCCCTTCCCACTCACATCCCACCTTAAGCAACCCCTTACAGAGTACTGATGGTATAGGGATTACTTAAAGTGGGATGTGAGTGGAAAGTGGGATGTGGTAGTGTGTCTTAAAGTGGGATGTGAGTGGAAAGAAAAAGCAGACAAATATGTGCGGAGCCAAATGAGATGGGGAAGATATTGAATGAGTTCTTCTCTTTGGTATTAACTAGGGAAAAGGAAATAGAATTGTGTAGGATAAGAGAAGCAAAAGGGGTGATTATGGAAAATGTAGGGATTAGGAAAGAGGGGGTGTTGGAACTTTTGAGACATATAAAGGTGAATAAGTCTTTGGGTCCCAACAGGATTTTCCCCAGGATTTTCCCCAGGACCTTGAGGGAAGTCAGGGAGGAGATAGCAGAGGCTCTGACTGAATTTTCAACAGTCACTGGAGGAAGGTGTGGTGCCACAGGATTGGTGTGTCACAAGTGTAGTTCCTCTGTTTAAAAAGGGATGCAGGTGTAGTCCCAGCAATTATAGGTCAGTAAGTTTGATGTCAGAGGTTTGTAAACTAATAAGAACTTATAGATAGTATGTATAAGTATCTAGAGGGGTAAGGACTGATCAGGGATACCCAACATGGGTTTACGTGGGGAAGGCCATGTTTGACAAATCTTGTTGAATTTTTTGAGGAAGTGACTAGGAAAGTTGATGAAGGTAGAGCAGTAGATGTTGTCTATATGGATTTCAGTAAGACCTTCAATAAGCTTCAACATGGAAGTTTGGTAAGGAAGGATCAGGTGCTAGGTATTAATGTTGAGATAGTCAGATGCATCCACTGGTGGCTAGAAGGTAGATTCCAGAGAGTCATGGAGAATAACTGTCTGTCAGGATGGAGGCCAGTGATGATCGGTGTTGGGTCTGGTTTTTGTCATTTACATTAATGATTTGGATGATGGAGTGGTAAACTGGGTTAGAAAGTATGCAAACAATACAAAATAGGAGGAGTTGTGGATAGTGAAGATGGTTTCAGGGACTGCAGAAGGATTTGGCCTGCTTAGAAGAGTGGACTGAAAGGTGGAAGATGGAGTTTAATGTAGATAAGTGTGAAGTGCTTCATTTTGGGAGGAATAATCAAAACAGGACATATGCACTGAAGGGGAGGGTATTGAGGAATGCAGGGGAACAGAATGATCTTGGAATAACAGTTCATCATTCTTTGAAAGTGGATTCTCATGTGGATAGAGTGGTAAAGAAGGCTGCTGGCCTTTATAACCATAAAATATAGGAGCTGGGAGGTGATGTTGAGGCTGTTCAAGGCATTGGTAAGGCCAAATTTGGAATGCTGGGTGCAGTTCTGGTCTCCAAATTATAGGAAGGATATCAATAAGGTAGAGAGGGTACAGAGAAGATTTACTAAAATGTTGCCTGGATTGCAGTATCTAGAATATAAAGACTGGGTTTTTATTCATTGGAGTGTGGAAGGTTGAGGGGGGATTTGATCGACATATTTAAAATTATGAGGGAGATAGAGTAGATGTGAATAGGCTCTTCCCCTTGAGGGTAGGTGAGATTGGAATGAGGGGTCATAAGTTAAGGGTTGGGGGGCAAGATTTTAGAAGTAACATGAGAGGGGGCTTCTTCACTCAGAGAGTGGTGGCTGAGTGGAATGACCTTCCGGAAGAGGTGGTGGCAGCAGGGTCAATTTTTTTCATTTAAGAGAAGGATGTGAGGGATTGGAGGGTTATGGACAGGGAGCAGATAGGTGGGACTAGAGGGGCCAAGATGGCCTGTTTCCGTACTGTAATTGTAATATGGTTATATGGACTTTGGTGTCATAGGCAGGACTGCTTTAATTTCCCTTGAAAGGAATGTGGTGAATCTATGCCTCAGAAGAATCTCTCAACATTTCTATTTCATTTCTGTATTGATGAAGTTCAAGTCAGGATGGCAGATGATTCTATCGGATCATTGAAAATTATGGTCTTCCCCTGCACCTTTTGCCTTTGTCCTTCCCATTAGTGGAATATGTGGGTTAAATCTTGTCGATTTGCTTTATTTTATCCAATATATATCCTTAATTTCTTCAGATAGGGAGACTGGATGCTTAAGCCAATGGGTGGTGTTACGGAGTCCAGAGGACCCCAAAAACCAGCAGTAATAGATATGCACCACAACACAGGGTTACTTAAACAAAAGTAGTTTTTAATTATATTTGAACAAGAAAACAGAATTAAACTTCAACTTATTGATATGCCGTAGGCAAAGACCAGACGTATCATACTATAGGCTTTTTTTAAACAGAAGAAGCCATCTCTACAGATCAGTGGGTAAGATGCACCATCTGTTATACCAGTAGGGTGGAGCCAATCTACAGTCATAATCAATAGCAAGCAGTCAGCATTATACATTACATCACTACATTCAGCCCGCCCCCTCTTAAAATTAACCAATTTTAAGTAATAGTAAAAAGGAAATCAAAAGGGTTAAAAGCGCCACAGAAGAAAAAAGAAAATCTGTAATCAAAAAAAATCTGTGAGAAATGCAGCAATTAAAACTTATCATAAGTAAGCCATTGGGGCGGCCTTGAAACTCTGAGGCCGACGCAAAGCAACTGGAGAGGACTCCTGTAAGCTAACAGGAGAAGCTGCTTTTTCAGTAGATAAGAATTGATTGGTAGCAGGTGTTGTTTGGGGTAAGTCTCCGTATGTTACAGACTGAATTTCAGGGACAGAGACATGCTGTTCTGAGAAGAGCAAATGGAGATTAGTGGTGGTGGGAAAAAGGTTAGAAGCTGCAGGCAGAACCCCTGGCGAAGCAAAATCCCTATGGGAAACAGTGTCTTGTCTCCCATCAGGAAAAGCAATTTGAGCATATTGCGGGTTAGCATGAAGCAGTTGTACACGCTCGACTAATGGATGCACCTTGCTCTGTCTTACATGATTTCTCAGTAAAACTTCTCCAGGTCTAGAAAGCCAGGCCAGCAAGGTTGACTTTCTGGGAAAAGAAAACAAACGCTGATGAGTCATTTCATTAGTTGATGTGCAAAGAAAAGAATGGATAGAGTTCAAAGCTTCAGGTAACACTTGTCAGTGGCTGGTGGGAAGACCCTTAGATTTGAGTGGCATGGTAACAGCTTTCCAGATTGTACCATTGCTATGTTCAACTTGCCCATTCCCCAAAGGGTTATAACTGGTAGTGTGTCTTGTGGCTATGCTTCTGTCAAGAAGATATTGCTGAAGCTCCGAGCTCATAAAGGCCGAACCTCTGTCGCTATGAATGAAATTTGGATAACCAAAAATACTAAAAATTGAATCAATTAATTACAGAACCAGCAGAAACATCAGTACAAGGGATAGCGAAAGGGAAACCAGATAATTCATCAATAACACTAAGAAAGTAAATGTTTCTATTGTTTGAAGGTAGTGGTCCTTTAAGATCTACACTGAGGCATTCACAGGGTCTAGAAGCTTTGATCAATGAGGAAGATGAGGGTTTGTAATAACATGGTTTGCATTCAGCACAGACAGGGCATTGTCCAGTTAGGATTCTCACATCCTCTATAGGGCAAATTGAGAGATTTCACATAGTGATAAAATCTGGTGACCCCTGGGTGGCACAGCTCTTCATAAAGAAATTTTAATCAGTCTAGCTACAGACTCGCACAAATTGCGCGAGAGAGAGCATCAGGAGGATCATTGAATTTTCCTGGACGATAGAGTATGTCACAGTCATAGGTAGAAAGTTCGAAGGGCCATCACATAATCTTATCATTTTTAATCTTGCTCTTCAATCTAGTGTTGAACATGAAGGCAACAGATTTCTGATCAGTTAACAAGGTGAACTTCCTGCCAGCTAAAAATTGTTTCCAATAGCTGATAGCTTCTATAATAGCTCGTGCTTCCTTTTCAATGGATGAGTGTTTTAATTCTGGCCCACGTAATGTGTGAGAAAAGAAGGTACAGGTTTGCCAGCTTGATTTAGTGTGGCAGCTAGAACAAAATCAGATGCATCTGATTCCACTTGAAAAGGTAAATACTTATCAATTGCAGACATCAAGGCCTTAGCTTTATCTTGTTTAATGTTTTCAAAAGCTTGGAGGGTCTCATCACTCCAAGGAAAATTGGTGGTTTTAAAAAAGATGTTGTGCTTTGTTAGCATAGTGTGGCACACACTGGGCGTAATAGGAGAAAACCCCTAAACAACGCTTGGGGGCTTTCCGCGTTGTTAGAGGGGGCAGCTTCATGAGTAGTTGCATTCTCTCAGGGTCCAGACTAATTTCTCCTTTACTTACTAGATAGCCTAATATTGGCAGGCTCTTCGTGCGGTACACACATTTGTCATTATTCAGGGTTAAACACAAGGTTTTGGCTATTTGGAGGAACTGTTGTAAATTCCGATCATGATCGTTCATGTCTTTGCCACAGATGGTAACATTGTCCAGATAAGGAAAAGTAGCCTGCAACTTGTAGGTCTCCACTAACTTATCCATTTCTCTTTGAAAAATGGATACCCCATTAGTGACACCAAAAGGAATTATCTTAAACTGAAAGAGTTTGCCATCTGCCTCAAAAGCAGTAAACTGCCTTTCATCCTTATGGATGGGAATTTGGTGGTAACCCAATTTCAGATTAATAGTAGAGTATATCTCATATTGGGCAATTTGAGTAACCACGTCTGAAATGCGATGCAGGGGGTAAGCATCTAGTTGAGTTTACCTGTTTATATTTTGGCTATAATCCATGACCATTCTAGGTTTCACGCCATTTCTGACCACTACTACTTGAGCGCGCCAAGGACTTGTGCTGGGCTCAATGACGTTTTCCTTTAACAAGTTTTGAACCTGGTCTTTAATAAAGAGTCCGTCCTCTTTGCTTTAGCGCCTACTTTTTGTAGCTATAGGCTTACAATCCAAGGTCAAATTAGTGAAGAGACGAGGGGGTTTAATTTTTAATGTAGACAAACCGCAAAACTTCGTTGGCGAGATGGTGATTGTTGGCAAAGGGCCGTTAAATGCCAATATGATACTTTTCATTTGGCATTGGAAGTCTAGAGCCAGAAGCATTGGAGCGCATAGGCCGGGAAGTACAGAAATCTTGAAATCAGTATACTCATTGTCATGTATTTTTAAATTAATTTTGCAATAACTTGTAGGATCTTGTTCTAGTCCTGAGCAACCCATTGTGATTGTGCGCTTAGTCAGGTATAACGTAAGATTTAGAGCTCTATCAGTCGAAGGGTAAATGTACTGCCCAATTCAAATAAACAGTTAATAGGCTGCCCATTTACCTCCACTTTCATCGTGGACGGCTGAAGGTCATAGGATTTATTTTGGTTTACCTTCATGAAAGCCAGGATTGAATCCCCTTGTGACATTGGCATGTAAGGGTTCACCTTGTCACTGGTCAATCTGCTGGACGATTCAGAAGAAGTTGAAGAAGTGGAGGTCGGACTTGATGGGTCATTAACTCTTCAGCTCAGCATCTTATTTTTACGATGACGACTTTGCTTAGTATCAGTGCTTGAGTGCTTCTTCCCCTTCTCCTTCTTCTTCTTCTGCTTGCCACGAGTACCAGATGTCGACTCTCTAGCTTGGCAAGATCTGGCCCAATGGCCCTTCTTCCCACAGTTGGCGCAAGTATCTTGGCATGCAGGGCACCGGTTGCAGGCAAGTAATGCCAAGCCACAGAAGTAACATTTCGGGGACCGGCTTTTGCGTTGCGGTTTCATTGAGCTCAGTAGCAAATCTGCACTACAGGTCAATCTGAGGGGTGCCACTTCGGTACTTCTCCCTTTCTCGAAAGTTTTCATCCCTTGTAACGCCGTTAGGAGCATCTTCGCTTGTTGCAGAGCTGCATTAAAAGTCAAGCCCAGAGACTCCAGTAGACACTGTCTAACATATCCGGATTCCAGACCACTTATGAACGCATCTAACATCAGGGACTCACGGTGAGCTTCAACCATGACAGCAGCACAGGCACAGTCCCTGGATAGCCCCTTCAGGGCGAGCGCGAAAACGTCTATGCTCTCATCTGCTTGTTGCTTACGAATGTGAAGCTGGTGTCTTGCCAACAGGGTGTTCTGAAGCATGTCATAATAGGCTCTAATGAGATTCACTGCATTCTGGTAGCCAGCTACCTCTCTGACTATGCAGTAGGGGATGTCTCCGAGGAGAGCCACGAAATGGTCCATCTTCTCTGCGTCTTGCATGACATTGTTCTTTCGCATGTACACTTCAAAGCCTTAGCCAGTGGTGGAACTTTTCTCCTGCTCGGGTGGCATCTTGATCTATCTCGAGTCTTCCAGGTTTCAGGGAAGTATCCATGATTTCTCTTCTGTTAATAAAATTGATATGCCATAGGCAAAGAGCAGACTTGTAATATACTATAAGCTTTTATTAACAGAAGAAGCCACCTCTAATGACCAGTGAGATAAGATGCACTATCTGTTATACCAATAACCATATAACCACTTACAGCACAGAACAGGCCAGTTCGGCCCTACTAGTCCATGCCGTAACAAATCCCCACCCTCCTAGTCCCACTGACCAGCACCCGGTCCATACCCCTCCAGTCCTCTCCTATCCATGTAACTATCCAGTCTTTCCTTAAATATAACCAATAATCCCGCCTCGACCACGTCTGTCGGAAGCTCATTCCACATCCCTACCACCCTTTGACTAAAGAAATTTCCCCTCATGTTCCCCTTATAATTTTCCCCCTTCAATCTTAAACCATGCCCTCTAGTTTGAATCTCCCCCACTCTTAATTGAAAAAGCCTATCCACATGTCTGTCCCTTTTAAAATCTTAAACACCTCTATCAAGTCCCCTTTCAATCTTCTACACTCCAGAGAAAAAAGCCCCAGTCTGCACAACCTTTCCCTGTAACTCAAACCTTGAAATCCTGTCAACATTCTCGTGAACCTTCTCTGCACTTTCTCTATTTTGTTTATATCTTTCCTATCATTTGGTGACCAAAACTGTACACAGTACTCCAAATTTGGCCTCACCAATGCCTTGAACAATTTCATCATAACCTCCCAACTCTTGAATTCAATACTCCGATTTATGAAGGCCAACATTCTAAATGCCTTCTTCACCACACCATCTACCTGAGTATCAGCCTTGAGGGTACTATTTATCACAACTCCTAAATCCCTTTGTTGCTCTGCACATCTCAATAGCCTACCATTTAATGCATATGACCTATTTAGATTTGCCTTTCCAAAATGTAACACCTCACACTTATCTGTATTAAATTCCATCAGCCATTTCTCAGTCCACACCTCCAGCCTTCCTAAATCACCTTTTAATCTACGATAATCTTCCTCACTGTCCACAACACCACCAATCTTTGTATCATCCACAAACTTGCTTATCCAATTCTCCACCCCTACTTCCAGATCGTTAATATATATAACAAACAATAGTGGACCCAGGACCAATCCCTGAGGAACTCCACTAGTCACCGGCCTCCAATTAGACAAACAATTTTCTACCACTACTCTCTGACACCACCCATCCAACCATTGCTGAATCTATTTCACTACCTCCTCATTTATACCTAATGCCTCCACCTTTTTTCCTAACCTCCTGTGGGGATCTTTGTCAAAAGCTTTACTAAAGTATAAATAGACAACATCCACAGCTTTCCCTTCATCAATCTTTTTTGTAACCCCTTCGAAAAACTCAATCAGGTTTGTCAAGCATGATCTACCGCTGACAAAACCATGCTGATTACTCCCTATCAATCCCTGTACCTCCAAATATTTGTAAATACCATCCCTCAGAACACTTTCCATCAACTTGCCCACCACAGATGTCAGACTCACGGGCCTATAATTGCCAGGTTTACATTTACACCCTTTCTTAAACAGCGGAACCACATGCGCCACCCTCCAATTCTTTGGCACTACCCCCGTGGCCAGTGACATCCTAAATATCTCTGTTAATGGCCCCATTATCTGTCCACTAGCCTCCCTGAGTGTCCTTGGGAATATTTTGTCTGGTCCCGGAGATTTATCCACCTTTATCTTTTTCAACACAGCCATCACTACCTTCTCGGTTATCCTTATATGCTTCATTACCTCCCCACTATTTTTCTTTACCTCAACTAGTTCAATATTTTTTTTCCCTAGTGAATACCGAGGCAAACAAATCATTCAAAATTTCCCTCATTTCCTCTGACTTCTCACTCAGCCTACCCTCGCTATCTACAAGGGGTCCAATTTTATCCCTCACTATTCTTTTACTTTTAATGTACTTATAGAAACCCTTTGGATTTATTTTTACTCTGTCTGCCAAAGCCTCTTCATGCCTTTTTTTGGCCTTTCTAATTTCTTTCTTAAGATTCCTTCTACACTCCTTGTAGTCCTCCTTCAACTTCTCAGCTCCCTGTTCTTTATACCTCTTGTACACCTCCCTTTTTCTCCTAGCCAAATTTCCAATATTCCTCGAAAACCAAGCCTCCCTATGACTTCCAGCCTTTCCTTTGATCCTCATTGGGACATAACTACTCTGTACCCTCAAAATGTCTTATTTTAATATCCTCCATTTTTCATTTAAACCCTCACCTGAATATATCCTGACCCACTCAATACTCCCCAAATCCCTTCTTATTCCTTCGAAATTTAATCTTCTCCAATCCAGAAACTCAACTTTAGGCCCCTCCTTGCTCTTCCCTAAAACTACCTTAAAACTAACAGAATTATGATCAGTAGACCCAATTGGATCTCCAACATTAATGTCTGATACCTGACCTAGCTCATTCCCTAACAGGAGATCCAGTATTACACTGTCCCGAGTCGGTTCTTCTACTAATTGATTCAGAAAACAATCTTGAACACATTTAACAAACTCTAGCCCATCCAGCCCTCTAACTGTATGGGTATCCCAATCAATGTGAGGGAAGTTAAAATCTCCCATGATCACTACCCTATGATTCTCACACATAATAGGGTGGAGCCAATCTACAGTCATAACTAATATCAACAAGTCAGCATAATACATTACATCACTACGCTTATTACTTAACCTAACTACTTAATCCCCCCTCTAATACTAAGTGCAGGTGTGTGTAATGTATATTTAAGATTGGAAAAGTTCTTTGGATCACAGTCCAATCTCACTGGTTGCAAAAAATTCTTGTACTGTGCACAGAAGTTAGCATTAACAAAGTTCACCAGTCTTTGGTGCTTAACAGGCAAATGTTTACCACTCAGGAGGGTTCTTGCTGGTTTTGAGAGAGAGATTCCTTTTCCAGGACATCCTCAACTGATTCCTTCTCAATCAGTCTTACTGATGAAACTTTCCCCCTTCAGGGTTCTCCAGATGATCCTCTTTCTTTCAGGTCACCTTTCAGATTGCCAGTCTTCTCCTTTGACCAGACAGGTTTCCAAAGTTTGCCAGCTTTGTCCTTCTGGAAATAATTTCTGTGACTCTCTCTCTGTTTCACATCCTCCCTCTCTGAGAGCAAAACAGTTCTCCTCTGCCTGCAAAGATCACATGTTCTCCCAGCAAGCTGTTGTCAATACTTTGTTGCCTCCTGCAAAAAGCATTCTGCAAAAGTCCTGCAAATATTCTGTGTTTTAAAATGCATGTGTGCAAGCTGTTCTAACAATTCCTCCCAAACCACCTCTCAATACTTTGTCACACCTTCCCCCTTTAAAGGGAATTTTAACTCTTGAGTTAAAATTGAGTTATAACTAAACTGTCTTAAAAATCACTAAAGAGATAACAATACACAATATATAACATGTTATAGTTTAGTAATTCAGTTTCAAGAGTATTTCTATAAATAATCAATTTTAACACCTTGACAAACAATCAGAAATCATATTATTTACACCTCTGATATAGTTAATTTGCAGATCATATTCTTGTAATATAAAACTTCAGTTTAACAATCTTCTGTTTTTATTCTTCATTTTATTCAAAAACACCAGAGGAATGTGGTCAGTGAATATAACAATTGGTTCATGAGAGTTAAGGTGCACATCAAAATTCTGCAGAGCAAATATGATAGCCAACAGTTCTTTTTCATTAGTGGAATAGTTATTTTGATGAACATTTAATTTTTTTGAAAAGTAGGCAACTGGATGGTCAATTTCATTACATTTTTGCAATAAAATTGCACCTGCTGCTCCCTCACTAGCATCCACTGCTACAGAAAATGGTCTGTAAATATCAAGAGATTTTAACACAGGACAATGGCATAGCATCTCCTTTAAATTTTCTAATGCTGCCTGACAATCTTTAGTCCATACAAATTTCTCCCCTTTCTTCAAAAGATTGGTTAAAGGAAGAGCAACCTGAGCAAAATTTCCTGTAATATCCTGCAAATCCTGAAATCCTTCTCACTGCTTTCTTGCCATTGGAAGTAGGAAGCTCAGAAATTGCATTCACCTGAGCTTGAATAGGTGCAACTTTGCCATGGCCAACTACATAACCCAAATATGTTACCGTGGCATTTGCAAATTGATTATTTGCTAAATTAACAGTTAAGTTTGCTTTGGATAATCTTGCAAACAATTTGTCCAATTGCCTTAGATGTTCTTCCCATGTGTTACTTTTTGTGACCAAGTCATCAATATAAGCATCTGTATGAGTTAACCCTTGGATAACTGAATTAATCATCCTCTGGAATGTTGCAGGGGCATTTTCCATGCCAAAAAGTAACACATTACACTCATATAAGCTGCATGGAGTTACAAAAGCTGAAATATTTTTCCTCTCTCTCAGTTAAAGGCATACACCCGTAACCCTTCAACAAATCCAACTTAGTAAGAAATTTAGCTTTGCCAATTTTATCAATACAGTCATCTATTCTCAGAATAGGATAAGCATCTGTTTTAATTACTGAATTAACCTTCCTATAATCCGTACAGAACCTAACAGTTCCATCTAGTTTTGGTACCAGAATACAAGGAGAACTTGTATTCTGAGTTCAAAGGACTAAAAGTGTCATTCCTCAATATATATTCCACCTCCTGATCCATGATTTTACTCTTTTGAATATTTATTCTATATGGGTGCTGTTTATGAGATTTGCCTCTCCTACATCTACATCATGGTAAATCACTGATGTTCTTTTTGGAACATCAGGGAACAAATTGTGTATTTCAAAAGTAATTATTTTAATTGCATCTGCTCTTGTAACTTAAGATGGCCTAGCTATTCTTTCAAATTTTCCAAAATTGTTGAGTTAGACAGGTGCACAGGAACCATGGTTTCTTTAAGGTTTCCCTCACAAGATTCTGTTTCCATAATCTCATGATCCACCACTTCCTCCATTCTGTCAACAGCCAACACCTCTGATACAGATTGTTCTCCACTACCCTTATTCTCGTAATAAGGTTTCAACATATTTATGCGACAAACCTGAATTTTATACCTTCTATCTGGAGTGTTAACAACATAGTTAACATCATTCAGTTTTGATTTAACTGTGTATGGCCCAGAAAATCTAGCTTTCAAAGGATTATCCTGCTCTTTTAAAAGTAGTTCAGAAGTACTGGGCAAGTCTCTATCAACTGGATCTTCTTCATTTGTCATAATTTTCTTAGTCACAGACCTAGTTACCGCACATGCAGGAAATATCTCTCCATCCTCTCTAACCACATCCTTACTAGGCTGTTTTGTCAATCTTAAAACTGACCCAACTTTATCCTCTGCCAAATCATTCCCCAACAAAAATGAGATACCCTGCTTGAGTAACTTTGGAATTACTCCTACTACAACAAGTCCTTTGACTAATTCTGAATTCAGCACAACCTTGTGAAGTGATATTGACTCTACCTCACCTCTAACACCTTTAATCAAAGTTGTCTCCCCTGTGTAAGCCCTTCGATCCACAGTTAAAACACTTCCCAACAACAATGACTGAACAGCCCCAGTATCTCTAAGAATTTTAACTGGAACCCGTGGTTCTCCCTCCTTTATTGAGACAAAGCCCTCTGACACAAAAGGCTTGAAAACATCCATAACCTCCTTACCAGGTTTGGCACCTCTGCCCTCCTTAAATTCCACTGTTTGAATACATGCTTCTGGTTAAAAACTTGTTTTTCTCTTTTCTTTTTCAAGACTAGACAATTTGCAATCACATGACCAGGTTTCTTACAAAAATTGACATACAAATGCAGAAGTTCTGTCCTTTCCTACCTTTCCTTCATCTTTTCTTATAACATTTTCTCCAGACTTTATTCCAGGCCTACTATCCTGCTCCATACTAACATTATGAGCAGGTTTATTAACCTGTTCCACATTAGCTATCTGAAAATGCCTATTATTTTGTGAATCAGAACAAATTCATCTGCTAATCTCGCCCCCTGTTGCCACGTCCCCACATCTCTCTCATCCAGGTGTAATTTAATCTCCTCTGGGACACAACTTTCAATTTCCTCTATTAATATTAATTCTCTCAATCTGTCAAAATCATTGTTTATTTCTTTTGAGGCGCACCAACGGTCAAAACATACAGATTTCTTCAGAGCAAAATCCATATAAGATTGATTCCATATTTTCATCATACTCCTAAATTTTTCTCTATATGCTTCTGGAACCAACTCATAAGTTTTCAATACTGCTTGTTTAACAGTATAATAATTTGCCACTTGCTCTGCAGTCAAGCTAGAGTATGCAATTTGTGTTTTTCCCTTCAATACACTCTGAAGCATAAGAGGCCATTTTTCTTTTGGCCACCTTGAGCTCTCAGCAACCTTTTCAAAAAGCTGAAAATATGTATCTACATCTCCCTCATCAAAAGGAGGCACTAGATTTACCTCTCTACTAGCCAAAAACCTCTCTCCAGGAGTTACAGCCACAGCTCTCTTACCTTTCTTTATCTCCATTCTTAACTTCTATAATTGAAACTGTCTGTCCCTTTCAATTTCCTCAATCTGTCTTTCAGCTCCCTCCAACTCATATTTCCTCTGTTTTTCAGCCTCTGCTCTTTGCTTTTCAGCTTCATATTGTTGTCTCTGCAACTCAAAATTATGTTTCTCTCTTTCTTCTTGCACCCTCAACTTCTCTAATTCCAATTCCAATTCAAAAGATCTATTCTCTGGAAAATTTTCTTAGTCTTCCGAAACAAATTTTCCTTCACATATTATAATCCTCTGTATCTGTACTTTTCTCATCCAATATTTAACTTCAGTAACATTAAATGCCTTAGAAATAGCCATCAGCTCCTCTTTTCTCTTGCTCTGCAGGTGATGGTTGTAACAAAAATGTATCAACTCCTATTGCTGCTGTTTTCCCAGGCACCAGCTTTAAGTTAGCTTGCAAAAATTCCAGACACAATAGCTTGCAAAAAAAAACACAATCAACTAATAAATAATCAAATTGCAATGTTAAAATCCTAAATGAAAAGCCGCCATAAAATGTTGCGGAGTCCAGAAGACCCCAAAAACCAGCACCACAACACAGGGTTACTTAAACAAAAGTAGTTTTTTTATTCTATTTGAACAAGAAAACAGAATTAAACTTTAACTTATTACTTAACCTAACTACTTACTCCCTCCTCTAATACCAAGAGCAGGTGTGTGTAATGTATATTTAAGATTAGAAAAGTTCTTTGGATCACAGTCCAATCTCACTGGTTGCAAACAATTCTTGTACTGTGCAGAGAGGTTAGCATTAACAAAGTTCACCAGGCTTTGGTGCTTCACAGGCAACTGGTTACCACTCAGGAGGGTTCTTGCTGGTTTTCAGAGAGAGATCCCTTTTCCAGGACATCCTCAACTGATTCCTTCTCAATCAGTCTTGCTGATGAAACTTGCCCCCTTCAGGGTTCTCCAGATGATCCTCTTTCTTTCAAGTCACCTTTCTGATCGCTAGTCTTCTTCTTTGACCAGACAGCCTTCCAAAGTTTGCCAGCTTTTTCCTTCCTCTCTCTAGCTGCTTTCAGGTGGCCACAAAACCCAACTGTAAAGCTACACAGAATACTCCTGTGCAGCTGCCAGGTGGCCATCTGAGAGCGGAAAAGCTAGCCAGGAGGGTTACTCACCTAACCCTTCTCTGAGAGGTATAATTATGCTGCTTGGAGTATCAATTGTGGCAGCTGAAAGCGGCTGGATTGCCAGGGGGTGGCTGAAGACATCGCGGTGACGTCATCAGCCATTGACTCCTGAGACAAGGAAGCCAGACTAAAGGAGACTTCTTAAAATTTTATTTTGCATCTTCTCCTACTGCCGGTCTCTCCTCCCCCCCACCCCCCACACCCTCACCCACCCGACTCCCGCTGCCGCTGCCGGACCCCCACCCCCACCCTTGCCTGTCCAACTCCCGTTGTCGCTGCCGGTCTCTCCCCTCCTCACCCGCCCCCGCTGCCGGTCTCTCCCCCACCCACCCAACTCCCGTTGCCGCTGCTGGTCTCCCCCCTTTCCCCCCTTTGCCTGCCCAACTCCCGCTGCCAGACTCCCCCCCCACACCCTATTCCCATTGCCACTGCCAGTTTCCCCCTCAGCCTCACCCACCCGACTCCCACTTTTGGGGTGGGGGAGGGAGACCGGCAGCGGGAGTCGGGCGGGCAAGTGTGGGGGGGGAATAACCAGCAGCAGCATTTGGAGTTGGGCGGGCGAGGGTGAGGGGGGCAACCAGCAGCGGGAGTCAGGCCAGCACAAGCTGCTATAATGTGAGATCAGCGTGGACGAGTCTTTGCACCTGTCCAGAATAGTCGGCTTTCGCTGCTAGGCGGCTAGCAGTGAGCTGGCACGTTTAGATGCCAGAAAGCCGTCTATTCCATGGCCACCTAAACGTGTTAGCTTAATTCCTCTAGCCATGCCTGCAGGCGCCTAACCTATCAGAACACCTGAAAACAGCTTCTGTTTCACACCCTCCCTCTCTGAGAGCAAAACAGTTCTCCTCTGCCTGCAAAGATCATATGTTCTCCCAGGCAAGCTGTTGCCGATACGTTGTTGCCTCCTGCAAAAAGCATTCTGCAAATATTCTGTTTTAAAATGTGTGTGTGCAAACTGCTCTAACAATTCCTCCCACACCACCTCTAAATACTCTGTCACAGTGATAAGCCATTCAAGTGGCCTGGATAAGGTCGAGCTTGTGGAATACTTCTTGAATTGTCTCCTTTTCAGGGAGATGGAGAGTATTCCAGTGAATTCCTGATTTCCATATGGCAGGCAGAGGAGAGGAGATGGCAATTTCATAGCAGAGTCACTTAGTGAATCAGTGGACAACCACATAATATCTAACCTCCACCCCCCTCACGACCATATTACTTTTGTTGTTGGTTCCTTAGTGCTCTAAAGCCAGTGGATGCCAGAATTAACCCCTTTTTTTCTGTCAGAAAATGATGAAACATTGCTTCACTTTTCCATCATATAACAAAGGAAAAGGACTGCCAAGATCAGATGAATATTGGTTTAGGTAAAAAGAATAGTGTTCATTGGGATTAAAATCTCTTCTTCATCTAAAGCTTCCAACAGCGCATGAGAGTTTAAGTTTCTCAAAACAAAACAATATAAAGAAATATAAGGAAGGTGGGATGGTGGTGGAACTGTTGTGTCACAGCTCCAGGGCTCTTGGTCTAATCCTGACCTGGGATTTTCTATGTTCTCCCCATGACTGTATAGGTTTCCACCAGATTCTCCAGGATCCTCACAAATCCAAAAGACATGCTGGTAGATTAATTGGCCAGTGTAAATTACCATTTAATGTAGGTAAGTGGCAAGATAATCAAAGTGGGGGTGGATAAGGTACACAAGAGGAAACAAATTGCAGATGCACACAGAAATAAGGGGAAGAAAAATAGGAAGAACGTGATTATTTCCCCGGGATCTGGAATAGACTCAACCAGTCAAACTGCCTCCTAAGTTAGGCCTGCAGAAAAGTTTAACTGCCCTGAGATCAATTGGTTAGGCTGGAGTTGATGAACAGAGGGAGGAGGATAGAGTTTGTTAAAAATACTCAATCCAGTGAATTTCCTTCTGATTGAATGGAATGAAACACTGCAGTCTATTGTTGATAAGCACATCTAACACCCAGCACCAGATAGCTCAAATACAAGTAATCTGACAGCCATGCTTAATGCAGATATAAGTATTCACAGCATTTGAGCAATGTTCATAAAGCTACAAAGAATAAATATAAAATTGGCAAACCTCCACTGAAGAAGATTTGTTTTTCACTTGAAGATAATACCATTTGGATAGATTCACATATGAAATAGCTGATCACACCATCAAAAATAGGTCATGGAACCCGAGGAATCCAGTACAGAAAGATTATTTAGACCAAAAAGTCTCTTGAGTCTGTTTCCTTGCCAGTCTAGCTGAAAATTAATTCTACAGTCTTGCTCTCATTACATGCTCCAAAGAATTTCTGTATAAATGTCCCCAAGTCATAATTTTCAGTTGAAGCTCTTCATCGCCAACTTTCCAAAGAAAATATCTCCTCATAATTAAATATCAATTCTCTTAGCAATCTCTTCTCCAGAAAGAGAAAAATGTTAGAAAGGTATTAACTTGCCCTTAAACAGAAAAGTCTGAAGACGCTGTGATTACTGTAATGCACAAATATAAAGTGATTCAATGTTTCAGGTTGGAAACCCTTGAAATCAGTCGCGAAAAAAAAATTCCTTGATTGGTGAGTTGGAGTCTGAAGGGTCTTTGACCTAAAATTTTCATTCTTTCTCTTCATTATTTTCTGTTTTAGATTTCAAACTTTTAATTTTAATTTTATTTTACTGAAGCTTTTGTACTTAATGATTAATACACAATATGTATTATATTAAAAGGTAATCAACCCAAACCATTATCTCTGTTTCTCTCTCCAAAAATGCTACTTAATGAGTACCTCCAGTACTTATTTTTATTTCATATTTCTTGCATCTGCAGTATTTGCTTTTAAGTAAACTGCATTCTTTACCCTCACTGAGATCTTTGATCCACTGCATCCTCAAAAGACTTTCATGGGTGTGCTTTCATGTGCCCCTTTTCCACTGTCATTCTGTCCCAGGAATTAACTGGGAATTTACTGGGAGAGGGTCTAATGGAAAAAGAACACTATCTAAACACCAGCATCAAATGATGTCATTTCATGCCGGGGATTAACCTACTCATATCCCTGGCATTTGTTGACACTGACATGCTGATAAAAACCAGTGGAAAAGGGACAGCAGAAACTCACCTGTTCCCTGTTGAAGGTAGAACACTGATCCCTGGGGATGAGTAATATCCAGTGGAAAAGCAATTCATGTCCCATTTAAGGGTGGCCCAGTAGAGACAGCACAAAGGGTTTCCAATCTCGGGACACTGCACTGCCAATTAACTGGGATGCCAGTGGAAAAGGGGTTATGATCACAGTCAATCTTAGTTTTCTATCCTGTCTGTTACTAGTGATCTTTGCTACTTCTCACAATTTTCTACGCATTACTGCACTGGTAAATCGCCCAAATTCCATGCTACTTTTCCCTCAGTACATGAGAAAAGATTTTTTTTTTTAAATAAACACAACATTCATGTCCTTACAGACATCCCCTGGCCAGGAATACCTGGCTACAACTCTGGGCATCTCCATAACCCCCTTTCACAAAGATCATGTTACCTGCAAGCAATGTTCAACACTTAACTTGTTCAGGTGTACTGATCCCTGAAAGTGGTCCAGAAACTCCATCCTCCTAATACTTACAACCTTTCATTTATCTGCAACATTCCTCTGTTCCTCAAAGAGTTTTGCTTGAAAAATAGTAGCTACATTGTGCTAATAGCTGACTCCAAAGGTCATACCAATAAAGGCACCTGAAGCATATGCAATAGGGCAAAAGAGACTATCATAATGAAACTAACATCAATACCTTTCTCAGTGATGTTAAGTGGAGAATACTCAAGATTGCTGTTTATCTTTGTCTTTAACAGATGATCTTTATCCAGAGGTATTGAATGCCTCATATTGACCATTAATAATTTCATGCTCACAATTTCTCAATTTGCTCAAGGGAGGAAATTTTTATGGCTGACTCGATTGGGTAAATGTTAAAGTAATGAATGCACACTGACTTGTTCATGATGGAAGCTTGTAGCAACAGGAACAACCTTCATCAGGAACACCTTTCTCATTCCAATAGGCTTCCTACAAAAGCAAATGGGTATTGGGAATTTGCCTGAAATGCAATTTGAAGACGATTGAAAACATATCAAGTCAACAGCTAATAAAAAAAATCTTTCTCACCATTAAAGTGAAGAGACTTTCTAGATAGCTAATATTCTTCTTCTAATACAAAAACACACCCCAGCTATTTATAATCTTCCAAAAACCATGGGACACAAAGTTACTAGGAGCTGAGGAAAAACATTAATCCAATTACTGACAAGTCTTCAGATGTACCTTTTCAGCCACTCTTGTTTGCATGACATACTGGTAGGGTATAAATAATTCAGACTCCTGAACTGAGTGTTTGTCTAATGGCTTCATCAGTACATTATTTTATTGTTTTATTCAAGCATCAGCATAGAAATAAAATAGAACTGGAAATAGGTTATTCTGTCCTTAAAGCCTGTTCAATGTTATCCTGGTTGATCCCCTGTCTCAACATTACATTTCCTTTTTTTTCCGTACCTCTTGATACCTTTGCGTTGAGAAAATTATTTATTTCTTCCTGGGATATACATAGTGGCTTGGCTGACACAACCTTCTGTGGTGGTGAAACCCACAAATTTAACAGCCTCCAAGTGAAAGAAAACTCATTATGTCAGACTCAAATGCCTTACACCACACATGACAAACTCAGGCCCGCAGGCCAAATTTGGCCAGTGATATAATTATATTTGGCCCGCAAGATCATATCAAATATGTATTAGAGCTGGCCCGCTGGCCGCCGCGCCAGTATAGCGCATGCAGAGCTAATGCTACAAATCCCAGAATGCTTTGAAAATGCGTTGGCACCGGCCCCTCAGCCCGCTAATCGCCCCCACCTCCTCTCTTTACTTTCATTAGTATCTGCGACCTGTTGCCTAACTCACATGTAATAAACCCCTTATGAAAAATGGCCAAACAAAAGACAGAAAACAGGACCTTTCAAGACAGGTGGGAGGAAAACTCTGACCCCAGAGTTTGATGAACTTGCATCTAAGAAGAGATGCCAAGTATCTGGTTTAGACCCAGGTGCATCAGAGTAAATCACAGTGTAGCAAGCTAAGCTTGGATTAATATTTTCTTTGGTTAACTTTGAACTGTTCATAGTTGAAAGATTGGATTTTCATTGAAGCAAGTTGTTATTTTTTTGACTTGTTGGCTTGTGAAAAAAAAATACATTTAAAAGGAGCTTAAAGGCTATAGAGAAATATTATTTATTGAATATTTTATTTCTCATTTGTTAATGCTTCTTCTGGAAAGAGTTTAACCAAAACTATTATTAAACATTTACTTTAATAAGAAAAAGTTTAACATTACATATGTTGAAAGAAGAGAAAACATGCAGATGTTGTTGAAAATTTTCAATAAATATTTAGTTTGGCCCACGACTTAGTCCAAGTTTTTAATTTTGGCCCTCTGTGAATTTGAGTTTGACACCCCTGCCTTACAACGTTTGGTTGTAGATACTCCCTACCATTGGAATCATCCTCTTCCATTCACTTTTCCAAGCTCCATCGAAATTTTGTATGTTTCAGTTAGATCTCCTCTCATTCTTCCAAATTCTAATGAATATGGTTTTAGTTGACATACATTTCCCTCATATAATGGTTCCAATATCCCAGGAATCAGCATGTTGAATATGGGATGAATAACTGCAACTGGGTGAGGCTCAGAGTGCAAAGGGATAATTGTCCTTATCCATTTAGGACTTAACACATTCAGCTGATGAGGGAAAAATAGCATATGATACATGCATATGATAAAAATGTATTTTTTCAATTGCAGGGGCATTATGTATCTCCCTCTTGTGGTGTGCAATGGTTTGTTATTTTTCTGCAATACTACAAGTCTTCATGGATTTCCTTATAAATTTAAAGCTTGGCTGGAGAAAATAGACCAGTAGAAATATGATATTAATGTAACTGCTGCCTATTTACAAGCCAGTGGTATTCTGCAATACAATAAAAGGATTTTATTCTAATTTCCATTGGTGACATCTTTATTGTGTGAGGAACTAAAGCTTCAGGGGAATTAATTAAACCTCACCAGAAGAATGTTTACTCAATGGCTTATGGGCAGATATTGAATTCGGGGATAAAGTACTGATCTGTGTGAGATGTGTTCCTCTGCATTTTAAGCCAAATATTATGAGAAGGATCATCCTAATCCAAAACATTATCAAGCTGTTTCTCAAAGAGTTAATTCTCTTGGTGCATTCATTTTGGATCTACATCCTCCAGCTCTGGGCTCAATACCCGAGGCAAATAATCATTTTATGCAAATACACTCCATACTCTCAGCATTTCAAAGACATAATTCATCTTTCTTATTAGCCAAATTAAAATAAGTTCAGGAATGTAAACATCATGCTCTTGCGCTCCAATGAAATGACAACTTCTTATCTGAAAAAGGCAGCTGCGATATATATCCTGACTCCCTCTGTATTTCTTCAATATCACTGCAGCTGTTAATGATACAAAGCTGTGGGCCAAAGCTCAAATCCTCCAATATTCTATGGATGCTGGGAACACAAGTGTAAAATCAATACAAGCAATAGGAAGTATAGAATCATTGTTCTGTGTTTTCCTGCAAAATAAACATCTCTGTAAATTTACAAAGACACTCTTTCACCCAGATTGTCAACTGTACTTATTGGTTACCTTACAAAAGGTAAGTGTAACATTTCTCAGTCAAACATATCTTTGGCTTGGCTTCGCGGACGAAGATTTATGGAGGGGGTAAAAAGTCCACGTCAGCTGCAGGCTCGTTTGTGGCTGACAAGTCCGATGCGGGACAGGCAGACACGATTGCAGCGGTTGCAGGGGAAAATTGGTGGGTTGAGGTTGGGTGTTGGGTTTTTCCTCCTTTGCCTTTTGTCAGTGAGGTAGGCTCTGCGGTCTTCTTCAAAGGAGGTTGCTGCCCGCCAAACTGTGAGGCGCCAAGATGCACGGTTTGAGGCGATATCAGCCCACTGGCAGTGGTCAATGTGGCAGGCACCAAGAGATTTCTTTAGGCAGTCCTTGTACCTTTTCTTTGGTGCACCTCTGTCACGGTGGCCAGTGGAGAGCTCGCCATATAACACGATCTTGGGAAGGCGATGGTCCTCCATTCTGGAGACGTGACCCATCCAGCGCAGCTGGATCTTCAGCAGCGTGGACTCGATGCTGTCGACCTCTGCCATCTCGAGTTCTTCGACGTTAGGGATGTAAGCGCTCCAATGGATGTTGAGGATGGAGCGGAGACAATGCTGGTGGAAGCGTTCTAGGAGCCGTAGGTGGTGCCGGTAGAGGACCCATGATTCAGAGCCGAACAGGAGTGTGGGTATGACAACGGCTCTGTATACGCTTATCTTTGTGAGGTTTTTCAGTTGGTTGTTTTTCCAGACTCTTTTGTGTAGTCTTCCAAAGGCGCTATTTGCCTTGGCGAGTCTGTTGTCTATCTCATTGTCGATCCTTGCATCTGATGAAATGGTGCAGCCGAGATAGGTAAACTGGTTGACCGTTTTGAGTTTTGTGTGCTCGATGGAGATGTGGGGGGGCTGGTAATCATGGTGGGGAGCTGGCTGATGGAGGACCTCAGTTTTCTTCAGGTTGACTTCCAGGCCAAACATTTTGGCAGTTTCCGCAAAGCAGGACGTCAAGCGCTGAAGAGCTGGCTCTGAATGGGCAACTAAAGCGGCATCGTCTGCAAAGAGTAGTTCACGCACAAGTTTCTCTTGTGTCTTGGTGTGAGCTTGCAGGCGCCTCAGATTGAAGAGACTGCCATCCGTGCGGTACCAGATGTAAACAGCGTCTTCATTGTTGGGGTCTTTCATGGCTTGGTTCAGCATCATGCTGAAGAAGATTGAAAAGAGGGTTGGTGCCAGAACACAGCCTTGCTTCATGCCATTGTTAATGGAGAAGGGTTCAGAGAGCTCATTGCTGTATCTGACCCGACCTTGTTGGTTTTCGTGCAGTTGGATAATCATGTTGAGGAACTTTGGGGGACATCCGATGCGCTCTAGTATTTGCCAAAGCCCTTTCCTGCTCACGGTGTCGAAGGCTTTGGTGAGGTCAACAAAGGTGATGTAGAGTCCTTTGTTTTGTTCTCTGCATTTTTCTTGGAGCTGTCTGAGGGCAAAGACCATGTCAGTAGTTCCTCTGTTTGCGCGAAAGCCGCACTGTGATTCTGGGAGAATATTCTCGGCGACACTAGGTATTATTCTATTTAGTAGAATCCTAGCGAAGATTTTGCCTGCAATGGAGAGCAACGTGATTCCCCTGTAGTTTGAGCAGTCTGATTTCTCGCCTTTGTTTTTGTACAGGGTGATGATGGTGGCATCACGAAGATCCTGAGGCAGTTTACCTTGGTCCCAACAAAGCTTGAAAAACTCATGCAGTTTGGCATGCAGAGTTTTGCCGCCAGCCTTCCAGACTTCTGGGGGGATTCCATCCATACCTGCTGCTTTGCCACTTTTCAGTTGTTCGATTGCCTTATATGTCTCATCCAGGGTGGGAACCTCATCCAGCTCTAGCCTTAGGGGCTGTTGAGGGAGCTGGAGCAGGGCGGAATCTTGGACTGAGCGGTTGGCACTGAAAAGAGATTGGAAGTGTTCTGACCATCGGTTGAGGATGGAGATCTTGTCGCTGAGGAGGACTTTGACGTCTGAGCTGCGCAGCGGGCTTTGGGCTTGGGGTGAGGGGCCGTACACAGCCTTTAGAGCCTCGTAGAAACCCCTGAAGTCGCCAATGTCCGCGCTGAGCTGGGTTCGTTTGGCAAGGCTAGTCCACCACTCATTTTGGATCTCCCGGAGTTTGCGCTGAAGATGGCTGCATGCGCGACGGAAGGCTTGTTTCTTCTCTGGACAGGACGGCTTTGTAAGTTGAGCCTGGTGGGCAGCTCGCTTCTTTGCCAGCAGCTCCTGGATTTCCTGGCTGTTTTCGTCAAACCAGTCCTTGTTTTTCCTGGAGGAGAAGCCCAGTACCTCTTCAGTGGATTGCAGTATGGTAGTCTTCAACTGATCCCAGAGGGTTTCAGGGGACGGGTCCGTGAGGCGGATTGCATTGTCGAGCTTTGCTTTGAGGTTTGCCTGGAAGTTTCTTCTCGCTTCGTCTGACTGCAGGTTTCCAACATTGAACCTCTTTCTGGGGGCTTTATTGTTCCTGGGCTTTGGTTTGAAGTGAAGGTTGAGCTTGCAGCGAACCAGCCGGTGGTCAGTGTGGCATTCCGCGCTAGGCATGACCCTGGTGTGGAGCACATCTCGTTTGTCACTTTCTCGCACCAGGATGTAGTCCAGGAGGTGCCAGTGTTTGGATCGGGGATGCATCCAGGTGGTCTTAAGGCTGTCCCTCTGCTGAAAAAGGGTGTTTGTAATGACAAGCCGCTGTTCTGCGCAGAGCTCCAACAGGAGGCGCCCATTGTCGTTGCACTTGCCGACGCCATGCTTGCCCAGGATTCCTGGCCAGGTTTCTGAGTCTTTGCCGACACGAGCGTTGAAGTCGCCCAGGATGACAACCTTGTCGGCTGTAGGGGTGCGTTGGATGAGGTTGCGCAGGTCGGTGTAGAACTTGTCCTTTTCTGCTGGTCAAACATATAACATGTGGCTATTAATGTAGTAGCAGGATCATATGCAATTTGAGACACAAAGGCCTTTCTACCTATCGTATTTAAAAATATATACTAATTCCACACTTGCATATTTTTTTAATGTTGCGTACTGGCCTTCTACTAAATCTCTACAACTGGGAATCTAAGACATTAACACTGAGTTTGTGTAAAAGACTATGATCAAGGATGTCAAAATAGTGCAATACAAGGGTTTTGGGGGGAAATTGTTGCCTGGATACAGAAGGAAAGAGCTGAATGTTTTTGCAGAACATTCTGACAAAGATTAGTTGAGAAGGGAGTCGGGATGTTTGGGTAGGATGTACATTGTTCTTCACAGGACCATTTCAGGAAAAAGCATGAAAAACCTGATGACAGATGTACAAAAACTTTGTTCCAAGTGTCTGAAGTGAAAATGAAAGAAAGGATGTTTGCTGACTATTAAGTATCGACTTAGTATTGTAAAAGGTTCAGTTCAATAACAACTTTCCTTTCTATTTCAAGTTTGTTCAAGTTTATTATCTTCTAACTGCCTATATACAACCAAACGAAATGTGGTCAAATCCCCTGTTAGAACATGGCACAGTTTCAACAAGATTTACACTACCCTAATCATATTTATCCTGTCCCTTAACTCTCCCTTTGCTTTATCAGCTCAAATCAATTGATCTACTACTTCAGCATGCTGTTCAATTTTCACCTGAGATTCATAGCACACTTCCAATCCATCTCTGTTTAATTATTTTCAATCCCAGGCTTATTTCCTACCTTCATTTATATTTTATCTTTTCTGCAGCTGAGTCTCATAACCTTACTCCAGTTGCTTTGGGGATAAATTTCATCCGTGTTTCCTTTGGCTGTTTTCCCGGGTCATCTTATCCAGAACACTGCACATTAGTCTACAGATCCATCATCTCTGTCCTTGCCAAGCTTCCCACCTCACTTGAAAATATTGCTAGCATTGATTGGTCGGCAGCCTGATTCTTAAGTCAGCCTTGAGGTTAGTAACTCATCCTACCAGCCTCACACATTCTCCCCACCCCAACTACGCTAGGTAGTCAGAAGTCTTAACTTAATGGTCAATTTAAGGTTATACATCCATCAGGTGTAAATGAGTGAAATGTACAATATATGCATTTTTTTTCCCAGTGATACAAGATGTGGAGTGAATAGAGTGATGATTGGTAAGAGAATTCTCTCCCTAACACTATTTAGAGTCATTCCAGGCCAAAACTGATTCTTCACTCCACCCCAGCAATCATTCCTTCTCTTCACACATCAACCTTCAGCACTGTTCTGCACAGGTGCCATTGGATTTCCACTCTCCTTAAGCATCTATAGTGGCCAATATGGCCCAATGCAATATGGATTTGGGAGATGTATTCCTGTGAAAGTAGTCTTCAAAATTATATTCTGGGAATCCATATTCTGTCCTGAAATGTCTCAACCTTATGTAGAATATAGAAATTTACAGCACAATATGGGTCTTCAGCCCACGATGTAATGCCAACCTAGATAAACCTTCTTTTTCTTCTTTGGCTTGGCTTCGCGGACGAAGATTTATGGAGGGGGTAAATGTCCACGTCAGCTGCAGGCTCGTTTGTGGCTGACAAGTCCGATGCGGGACAGGCAGACACGGTTGCAGCGGTTGCAGGGGAAAATTGGTTGGTTGGGGTTGGGTGTTGGGTTTTTCCTCCTTTGCCTTTTGTCAGTGAGGTGGGCTCTGCGGTCTTCTTCAAAGGAGGTTGCTGCCCGCCAAACTGTGAGGCGCCAAGATGCACGGTTTAAGGCGATATCAGCCCACTGGCGGTGGTCAATGTGGCAGGCACCAAGAGATTTCTTTAGGCAGTCCTTGTACCTTTTCTTTGGTGCACCCCTGTCACGGTGGCCAGTGGAGAGCTCGCCATATAACACAATCTTGGGAAGGCGATGGTCCTCCATTCTGGAGACGTGACCCACCCAGCGCAGCTGGATCTTCAGCAGCGTGGATTCGATGCTGTCGACCTCTGCCATCTCGAGTACTTCGACGTTAGGGATGAAAGCGCTCCAATGAATGTTGAGGATGGAGCAGAGACAATGCTGGTGGAAGCGTTCTAGGAGCCGTAGGTAATGCCGGTAGAGGACCCATGATTCGGAGCCGAACAGGAGTGTGGGTATGACAACGGCTCTGTATACACTTATCTTTGTGAGGTTTTTCAGTTGGCTGTTTTTCCAGACTCTTTTGTGTAGTCTTCCAAAGACGCTATTTGCCTTGGCTAGTCTGTTGTCTATCTCGTTGTCGATCCTTGCATCTGATGAAATGGTGCAGCTGAGATAGGTAAACTGGTTGACCGTTTTGAGTTTTGTGTGCCCGATGGAGATGTGGGGGGGCTGGTAGTCATGGTGGGGAGCTGGCTGATGGAGGACCTCAGTTTTCTTCAGGCTGACTTCCAGGCCAAACATTTTGGCAGTTTCCGCAAAACAGGACGTCAAGCGCTGAAGAGCTGGCTCTGAATGGGCAACTAAAGCTGCATCATCTGCAAAGAGTAGTTCACGGACAAGTTTCTCTTGTGTCTTGGTGTGAGCCTGCAGGCGCCTCAGATTGAAGAGACTGCCATCCGTGCGATACCGGATGTAAACAGCGTCTTCATTGTTGGGGTCTTTCATGGCTTGGTTCAGCATCATGCTGAAGAAGATTGAAAATAGGGTTGGTGCGACAACACAGCCTTGCTTCACGCCATTGTTAATGGAGAAGGGTTCAGAGAGCTCATTGCTGTATCTGGCCCGACCTTGTTGGTTTTCGTGCAGTTGGATAATCATGCTGAGGAACTTTGGGGGGCATCCGATGCGCTCTAGTATTTGCCAAAGATAAACCTACTGCATATCTATCTAACCCTTGTCTCCCTCACACCCATAACCCTCTATTTTTGTTCCATCCATGTGCCTAAATGTTTTTAAAAAGTCCCTTTTGTATCAATCTCCACCAGCAACCGTGGTAATGCACTTCAGATGCCCACTACTTTCTTACATCTCAAATGGAAAACTGCTCCAGCGTAAAGGTGTGGGGAATGGGCCACACTGGCACAATGTACAACTCTCCCCTAGATTTTCAACAACTCATCTTAAAACAATGTCCTCTGGTATCAGCCATTGCTGCCCTGGGAGAAACGGTGCTGGTTGTCCACCCTATCTATGCCTTCCCCAACCTTATGCACCTCTATTAATTTTCGTCTCATTTTATGTCACTCCAATTAGAAAAACCCTCACTCAATTAACCTTTCTTCATAAGTTACATTCTCAAATCAAGGCAACATCCTGGTAAATCTCTTCTGCACTCTCTCCAATGTTTTCTTTCTATAATGATTGCCCCTCACAAAACCATTCTGATCAAACTTAATTAGACTATGCTTCTCCAATGATTGTAATTCCTTCCTTAAGAATCCTTTCCAGTAGTTTTCTCTCCACTAATGTAGGACTTTCCAGGATTCATCACCCTTCCACCAACAAGAGCGTATACTTCCTAAATATCATTGATGAATACTCCTGCTTCCTTTTCACCATCCCCTATCTGGACATGACCACGGCCACAGTCATAAAGTCACTGTGCAGCATATTCATTCTATTTGGATACCCCTGCTATATCCATAGCAACCAGAGATCCTTGTTTATGAGTGAGGAGTTGTCCCAGTACCTGCTGTTCAAGGGCATAGTCATGTGCAGGACCACAGATTATAACTCCTGGGAGAATGGCCAGGTACAAAGGGAGAACGCCACCATCTGGAAGGCAGTCCTCCTAGCCCTCAGATCAAAAGGCCTGCCCATCTCCCAGTGGCAAGAAGTCCTCCCTGTGGTTCTCCCTGCCACCAGGTCCCTCCTCTGTACTGCTATAAACGTGACACTGCATGAAAGGCTCTTTTTGTTTCCCAGGAAGTTGGCTTCAGGAACCACACTGCCATCCTTGCCAATGACTCCTGGGCCCACCCTGCTCTGGAGGCACACCAGAAGTCACAAGACTGATCCGCTGGTTGAGAATGTCCACCTTCCCCATGCAAACCCCCAATATGCTTACATGGAGTATCAGGATTGGCGGCAGGACAGTTTCCAATCCAAGACGTTGTGCATGCAGGGGACCCCCTCCCCCCACATAACCAACCAATCAACATTCCCCCATGGTTACTCCAGCCAGCCAGCCCCACTGATAATACCTGGTGCCCTGCCTCGGCCCAAGACTGAGCAACCCCACAGTCCTATTGCCCCCTCAGTAACCAGAGGCACAGATTGTCGCACAAAACACCATCCGGAAACCAGCAGCTGAACCACAACAAATCCTACAACGGTTGCAATGACAGACGAGATCACTGGACAGGCTGAACCTGTAACAGACATTAACACACTTCACCCCACCGGACTCTGTTCCAAAAGAAAGGGTGAATGTGGTGCCACCATTATATAACTATTAGTACTGTCTGTATGTGTCTACTGCATGATCTGGCCTGCCCCTGCACCTGTGATTCCTCCCCCTGGAAATCCCCATAAAGGCTGTTTGCCCAAATTCCTCCCTCAGCCTTGGACCAGGCCAGCAACATGCGAGATGTATTGATGTCTTAAGGTGACTAAGGCCTATTAATCATGACTCTAATGTGGTTGATCGATAGTGATACAAGTCCATACTTTGATTATATAACTACACATCAACTATGGCTCCCCTCCTTCTTCTTACTTTAGAATCATCAGTTGTTATCTTCTATGAATTTGTTGCATCTTTACACAAAACTATGAATAATTTATTTTATCAACTGTCCCATTTTAAAGATCCTGAATGGTGTCCCACTTATGTTTTATTCCAAACTGCTTCTTTGACATGAGATGCCAATCGCTGGTGGCTATCTCAGAAATAGTTAAATTATTTTGCCCATTGATCTCTGATGACAAGGGCAATGGTAGTTCTTGTGGCTAATAGTTTCTGCCAGGCAACAAATCTAACCATGGGTATAGTCACTAAATTTTCAGTGTCAGGATGTCTAAATCCAATGATGAGGAATTAGAATTGGAGAGCTGAAATTGGGCTCCATACAATAACTGCCTTGGTACTATGTGCACTACTTTGACTTGAGGACATGTCAGAACAATAAAGGTTCATGTACCTTTGGGAGTGATGTTGATTCAACACTGTATTCAGTTGATGATAGTCCAGTACACACCAGTTTGCAGATCTAAACCCTAGCTAAATCTGTTGCTGCCAATCATAGGAGCTTTAGCAATAATTCCTTAGGGTGTACAGATTGGGGATGGCTGGTAGATGATGTTTTCATCGATTTTGACAACATATGTAAAGTCGTGTCTTTATGCAGCACTGGAATTTAATTTCTTACATTGATCTTATTTGTTGAATTCTCCCTTTACCCCTTGCCCCATACTATCTGTAGATTATGAACCTGGAGGACATTCTGACCCCAATAAGGGGGAAAGCTTCTCTCCTCCCCTCCAACTCATCTGCCAAGGTCCCCTAGCTGTGTCAGAAAAATCAGAGCGGATGTTCTCACTTATCATCTACAATCTCTTCCCAGAAGGAGTCAAGAAACTTTGACAAGGCCAACAGTCACATAAGAGTCTTCATTCGGAACTAGCTGCTCACAAATGTATCATATGGCAATAAACAGGACAATTAATATAATGGGTGGTTATTGCAAACAGGGTGATGGAGCTGGAGTATAACACTTATGAGCATTCCATACCAGATCGAATGGATGCAGTTAATCCTGCATCACAATTCCAATGCCATTTCTCTTCCATTATCCAGTCTAGCTCCTGAAGAAATAAGAATTTCATAATTCAGTGGACTATCAAAATTTAACCTGGTCCTTCCAAGTTAGTCCAGCACCCTAGCATGGACCTCATGATCTGCAAATTAATTGCAGATTAGAAGCCCTGTGGTTTATTTCTTACATATCAAGCCTCTTCATTTGTTCATACAGCAGACGGGTTCATGTCCTGAAGCAAAAGTCAATAGTGAGAATGAGCAATAACAGACAACAGCAATAAAGTAAATTCAATAACCTGAAAGGAAGGGAGATAATTCCTTCAATGGACAATAATACAGTTAAATCTGAAGGCAAGTTGAGAAAACCAACCATGAAAAAATATCACCTAGAGAAAAATCATGGTATGAGAGCAGTAACTTATTTCAGCTTTAACTGTAATTAAGTGAACCTTTTCAACTACCTCCATTGCCATAGCATAGACTTGCACTGATGTACGTGCAATACACATAATTTATCCAAAGTTAAAAAGGAAAGTCCACAGGCACCGTGATTGTAGTGCAAAACAAAGGTACTGGAGAAACTCACCAGGTCATGCAACGCCCATAGGAAGCAAAGGTAAAGTTTCGGCCCTGAGTCCTATGTCTAGGTATAAGCAGAAATCAGTCAAGTGTCTGAATAAAAAGCTGCTGGGAGGAGGGAAGAAGGGACAAGGGGAAGGAGCATAGGCCAACAGACAAGAGATCATAGAGTGGATATGGGTGAGAGGGCAGAAGAGAAAAAAAACTGAAAAGTGAGAGATGGAGGAGATCACTCCCTGAATGGAGAGGGAAGGGGGTGGGAAGCTGGAGGAAACAGGAAGAGGTTTAGAGAGAAAGAAACATGGGAGGAGCCTAATGGAAACTGGAGAAGACAATGTTCATGCGATCTGGTTGGTGATTGTCCAGATGGAATAGGGTGGCATCAGTTTGGCAGAGAGCCAGGCCATGGACTGACACGTCAGCAGGGAAATGGGGTGTGGAATTGAAATGGTTCACCACTGTGGCGGGCAGAGCAAAGGTGCTTAACGAAATGATCTCCCAGTCTGCATCCAGTCCCTCTGATGTAGAGTGGCCACAACGGGAGCACTGGATTCAGTAGATGACCCCTGCAGTTTCACAAGTGAAGTGTTATTTCATTTAGAAGGACTGATTGGGACTCCAAATGGTGGTGAGAAAGGTGGTATGGGCTCATGTATAGCATTGCTTTCAGTAGTATGGGTAGGTATCAAGGAGGTAATTAGTGGGAAGAGTCGAATTAGACAAGGGAGTCACAGATGGAGTGGTCTCTGCGGAGAAGGGAAGATGTGCTTGTTGGTGGGGTCATGCTGTAGGTGGTTTAAACTGCGGAGGCTGGTGGGATGGTAAGTGTGGACAGGGGAATCTAGTCTTTGTTGAATCTAGGAGTGGAGAGAGCCAGGGCAGATGAGAGGGAAATAGGCAAGATGCAGGTAAGAGCTGAGTTGATGGCAGTAGAGTAGAAGCCTTGAACAGGAAGATATCTCATATGGTTATCTAAAATCGTTTTTCCTGCTATATTAATCAAGACATTATCCAATTTAAAATAAATAGGTTAATGTTTTCTTAAATAACAGCAAGGAGAATAAGTTCAGTGTATGTTATCCCACAAAAACACTTCTAAGCGAATCATGAAGTCAATTATGTAAAATAAGCCTTAGATATGTTAGCAAAGTAATATTATATTAGTAAATTTGCTTTTACAATAACTTAACTATAAAAAAAAGGAAATTTAAAGTTATCTCAAAAGCAATTAGTCTGTATTTTCATATACATGGGTATTTTTCAAATAGATCTGTAGCCCATTGGCAGTTTAAAGATTTTTTTTTAAAAAACAGAACATGGTCAGGCAGCACCTTCAGAAAGAAATAGGGTTAATCATCTGGTCTGAAACCCTTTGATGCAATTGGGAAAAAAAGAGCAGTTCATTTTTAGTGTCAGATAATGCTGAAGAATTTAAACCCATGAATTTGCATGAATGAGATGTGATATACCTCCCACCAAGCTTGTGTGTAAATGAAGGAGTACCGGGAAACTAAAGTGTCCAAGTTCTTCATTCCTTATGGTATGTTTGTTGAAGAAAAGAGCACCATCCTGGACCTGGATGAAGGGGGTGAATAAAAGACCAGGGATCCAGGGAATTAAGAACTTGGACATTTTAGTTTCCCAGTACTCCTTCATTTACACACAAGCTTGGTGGGAGGTATTCTCCAGCATTATCTGACATTGGCCAATCTCAAAATAGTCACTTCCTGGGCAGCAAGCATTATCACATCTGCATTAAGCTGTGCAATCTACATGATGCACGATACAGTGGACCTATTACAGACATGTCCCCCTCTGATCAAGTATTTTTACAATTTTGATTCCCCTATTTCCTGTAAATCACATGATTCTAGAGAGGAACGTGACTGTAGCAAATTTATCCGCCAGGTTGTTTGTGATGTTTCTTTTATTGTATTAAAGAAACGGGCTATTTTATATCAATTATATTTTACTAACAACTCTCGATCACGTGGGATATACATTTTGCATTTAACCCAAGTCTCCTAAGAAAAGGAAAATAAGAAAGATAGATAAGGAGAATAACTTAAATCATTCATTCACTATAAAGTACGGAGATCCAGCTGCACCCACAATCAGCCTCAGATTTTCAAGTTGGCATAATCCAAATATGGACTCCAAATCTTAAATACATAATATTGATACTGTAAATTATGTTATCTTCTCCATTGGTATACAGGACCTCATTTCTAAATGTCATCTTTGTATATTAAGCTCCATCTGATCTTTCCATGAAACAGCTACACATTTCCTTGCTACTGCCAAAGCTAATCATAAAAATGCCGTTTGAAATTTATCCAATTTATTAAGTAAAGTCATTTCAGTAACTTCCCCATTTAAAAAGATCTTTGGGTCTAAAGAAAATTGTATTTTCAGGATATCTTGCAAACAGTCTCTTAATCTAGCCCAAAAACCCTTAACTTTATCACAAGACCAAACTGAATGCAAAAAGGTACCCTTTTACTCATTACAACAAAAACATAAATCTGAAGAACTCAGTTTATATCGTTTCAAACGTCCTGGAGTTAAATATAATTGATGCATAGAATTATAAGTCACCAAGCTATATCTAACATTAACTAACTTTGTCATAGTGTCTCTGCTAATCTTCCTCCAATTATCCACATCAAACTGAATTTCCAAATCCTTCTCCCATTTAAATTTCTATTTGTGCAAATCGATCTTAGGAATTTTTCACTGTATTAATTTATACATTTCCAAAATAAATCTTTCCTCTGTCTCGAATCAGTACTTCAAATAAGGTTTCTTTAGGTAAATCCAGATGTCTCCTAAACAATCATACAGCCATGATTTAAGCTGATAATAACAAAAAAGTATGATTAGAGATTTGATATTTTTCCTTCAACCTATCAAATGTTAAAAAACAATTCACCTCAAAACAGTCATTTATCACTCTAATTCCTTCCTGATTCCAATTTTTGAGGTTATTATCCATCATAAAAGGTAAAGTCTCATTCTGAAGCAAAGGAATGTGTCTGGATAATCCACCTGGCATTCCTATAGTTTTACTAACTTCCTCCAACATACTTATCAAATGAAGCCAAACTGTTGATTTATTACTATTGATAGTTTTACTCATCCACTTATAAATGAAATGATCCCTTCCAACCTCTCCAATTCAATATCTAATTAAATAACAGAACTATCTGAAATCAAACATTCTATTAATAATTTTCAATTGAGCTGCCTTATAATTCACAACATTTAGTAACTGTATACCACCTAACTAATATTTCCAAGTCTTGCAATGGAGGGAGTGCAGAGGCGATTCACCAGGCTGATACCTGGAATGGCAGGAATGACTTATGAGGAAAGATTGCACAAATTGGGATTGTACTCGCTGGAGTTTAGAAGATTGAGAGGGGATCTCATAGAGACATATAAAATTCTGGCAGGACTGGACAGAATGGATGCAGATGGGATGTTTCCAATGATGGGAAAATCCAGAATCCGGGGCCATGGTTTGAGGATAATAGGCAAACCACTTAGGACCGAGATGAGGAGGAATTTCTTTACCCAGAAGGTGGTGAATCTGTGGAATTCATTGCCACAGAGGGCAGTAGAGGCAGGTTCATTAAATATATTTAAGAGGGAATTAGATATATTTCTTCAGTATAAGGGTATTAAAGGTTATGGAGAGAAGGCGGTGATGGGGTACTGAACTTTAAGATCAGCCATGATCTCGTTGAATGGCGGAGCAGGCTCGAAGGGTCAAATGACCTAATCCTGCTCCTATCTTCTATGTTTCTATGTTTAAGTTTGTGCATAGAAACCCGTGCTAACTTTCCTTTCCATAAAAATTTCCTCACCAAAATATTTAAATCCTTAAAAAATTTATTTGGTATTTTACAAGGTATATTCTGAAAGAAATATTGTAATCTAGGAAATATATTCATTTTTATGCAATTCCCTCTTCCTATCAATGTTAACAGCAAATCCTTCCATCTATTCAAATCCTCCAAAAACTCCTCTATTTTACTCTTATCCGGTCTTATATCAGGGGTATACAATTTCCTATAAAATTCCTTGAACTGTTCATTAATATCTTGGAATCTATAAGATACCCTTGAATTCTTCCTCACTGCCTTTATTCTTCTTGACATTTGTCAGATTACAACTACCATGACAATATCTTGTGTTTTATCTCCCATTTCATAAAAACTCTGATTAGATCATGGTAGTAACACACTATATTTCAATTTCAAGGCATCCAATTTGATTTTCTTATTCTTTTTTCTCCTTTTGCAATTCCTTCTCTAAAACTCCAATTTCCTGTTCCAACCTTTCTGACTCAGCTAAATACTGTTTTTTTTTCAATCTAACCATATAACTAATAATCTGTCCTCTCAAACATGCTTTAAATGCATCCCACAATATGAACTTACTAGTTACTGAATCTCTGTCAAAGAACTATTGAATTTGTTTAATTATAAACTTACAAAACCCCTAATCTTTTAACAATAACAGATTAAATCTCCAACTATAAGGTTGCATCATTTCAGTCCCAGTAGACGTCAATACTAAAGAGTGATCAGATAAAAACCTAGCTTTATATTCAGTCTTCACTTATCCATTAACTGTGTCAACATTTAAAAAAAATTCTAGAATAAGTATCATATTGTTCTCAATAATATGAGTAATTTTCCTCCATGCATCAATTAAATTCAATTCCTTCATCAAAAACATTAGCCATTTTTTCTTATGTACAATTTTACCTGATTTATCCATCACTGGATGCAAACAATAATTAAAATCTTCCTCTATTATCGTATGATCTTTAGATTCTGACATATTGAGCAAGACATCCTGAAAAAAATCTTTCGTCATCAACTGGATTCTGCGAAGATCATACAATTAACTCTCACTCTCCCAACAGATTCCAACCCCTCAAGCTTTTGAATTAAAAGAAAAATACATAACTTGACCTACCCAGTCTCTTTTTAATATTTGGTGTTCACTATTGCTTAAATGAGATTCTTGTTAAAAAAAAAAGCAACATATACTTTAATTTTCTTAATATAGTTTAACACCTTCTTTTCTTGTGTTTAATCTGATTATTGAGCCCGTTCACATTAAAAGTAGCAAATTTTAGATTAGCCATCCATTTTATCCTCACCATAATCTATGCAGTCTAATCTCCATCTCAATAAAGCAAAACAAATTATTCTCCTAAAGAAAAAAAGAATATATATATAAAAATCCCCCCTAATTCCCCACTCTTACCCTCCCACTACTATCTCCCCAAAAACATGGTTAGTGGTCTAAGCCACTAAGTGACGGATTCAACTGAGTTACCATGTGTTCACATCTCTCTTCCCCCCCCCCCCACCCAACAGATTTATCACAAATTCAGAGTTCTCAGGTATAGCTGGCTTCTTCCAATTCTTTGTTCACTTGATCTTCATCCATCGAACCCTCTTCAGAATCACTTGAGCTCTCTCGCTGCTTTTCTGCCAATTGACCTTTCTTCTCCCTCTTCTTCCCCTTCAAAGATTCTTCTCTGCTTCCATTCTTTCTCATTTGAGTTGGAGGGGACCGATCCTTCTTGAGATCTGTCAAGAATTTTGTGAATTCCAAGGCAGATAATTCTCATTATCAAAAAAAAAGCAAGAATCATAATCATAGAAAACTTTCAGCACTGCAGGGAATCAAAAAGCAAATTTATAACCTTTTTGCCAAAGAATCACTTTTGTAGGGTTAAATTCTTTATGCCATTTGATAATGTTCTGACTTAAGTCTGCATAGAAAAATACACTTCTATTCTGAACCATCAAAGGGCCTCCATGTAGTTTTGTGTTCTGTTCAAACAGTCGCAAAATTAATTCCCTATCTTGATATCTCAGGCATCGAATCAAGACTGATCGGGGTTGCTGACCAGGTATTGGTTTAGGTCTTAAGGCTCTATGTACTCTGTCTAATTTCAACCCCTCTGAAAATATCTCAGCACCCAACACCTTCGGTATCCATTCATGAAAAAATTTCACTGGATCTGATCCTTCAAACTCTTCTGGTAGTCCGACTATCTTCACATTATTCTTATGGCTCAGATTCTCCAAGGTATCGATTTTTTTTCAATAAATCTTCTTTCTCAACTCACCATCCCATAAAAGAATCGTCATACGTGTCAATTTTTTTCTTGATATTGACCAATAGATTTAACACAGTCCTCCAGTTTATCATCCATTTTCTTCACCTTTTCTGTCATTTAATCCATGACCTTTGCATGTTTCACGATTTCTGCCTTAACATTAGAAATATTATCTCTAACACAAGCCAGTGTTGATTAACAGAGTTAAAACCCACTGTCATGTGTTGTAGCATAACTTGAAATTGTCCATCAAAATATTTTTTATATTCAGTAAAAGGCCTACTCTGACCAGTCTTAAGTTTTTCAGGCTCTTCTTCTTCTGGGTAACTGATCAGCTCTTTTCCAGAGCTGTGTCCTTGTGGTTGATCCTCTCCCCCTTCTGCTGCCTCTTTAAGTTCTTACAGTCTTCTCAGCTCCCCTCTCTCTCTCCCAAGGTATGTGGCCTACTCTCAGTCAATCCATACTCACTGGATCAACGAGTTGTAGCCCCCCCCCCCCCGGGTTAAAAATGCTCAGTATTGTGCGCATGCACACCGTGGCACATTTGCACACCATCTCGACAGCTTCAGGAGGAGAGCTCCGGATGCCATCTTTCCCGTGGCTCCTCAACACGGACACCAGTGCTACTGACAACGCTGCTGGCAGTGAGCGCTGTTCGCCAGGGGTGGGGGGAGGGGGAAGAGGACTAATTGAGGTCGCAGGATTGGTTTCCAAGATAGGCCAAACTTCTTTCAAACTTGTTGCTGGTCTTAAAGTCCGTTTTTTTTATAGTTTGAGCTCTAGTTTTCTTCATAACTGTAACTGATTACTTTTTAAATCACAGTTTAATTACTTTGATGTAGTTTTAGGTCATTTCAACATGGGTTTTTATTCAAATCTGCTGGGAGAGATGCTTCAGCACGTCTCTCGCCTATGCCATCACACCACGCCCCCAAAGAAAGATAACTTGACAATTCAACAGCTAGATCTGCCATTTGAGGCTAAACATGGCCAAGAAATACACTTTCACTTCAGTAGAACCCTAGAACATTCCAGCACAGAAATACACCCCTTCAGCCCTCTAGCCTGTGTCAAACTATTTTTCTGCCTAGTCCCACTTATCCTCATCCAGTCCACAGGTCTCTATGCCTCTTGTATCAATGTACTTTCCCAAATTCTTCTTAAATGTTAAAATTGAGCCCACATTCACCACTTCAGCTTGCTCCACACTTCCACCAATCACTGTGTGAAGAAGTCTCCCTAAACATTTCCCCTTTCACACTTAACCCATGTCCTCTGGTTTGTATCTCACCTACCCTCAGTGGAAAAATGCTTACCTGCTTAATTTTAAATACCTCTGTCAAATCTCCCCTCATTCTACTATGCTCCAGGGAATAAAGTCCTAACCTGTTTAACCTTTCCCCTGTAATTCAGTTCCTCGAATCTTGGTAAATCTTCTTTATTCTCTTTCAATCTTATTGATATCTTTCCTGTAGTTAGGTGATCTAAACTACACACAATACTCCAAATTTGACCTCACCAATGTCAAATGCATCCTATCTCCCATACTCATAGTAGATTTATGAAGGCCAATATAACAAAAGCTCTCTTTACAAGCCTATCTACCGGTAATAACATTTTCAGGGAATTTTGCATCTGTATTCCCAGATCCCGCTGTTCTACTGTACTCATTAATGCCCTTCCATTTACCATGTACGTTCATTCCTGGTTTGTCATTTCATAATTTAACACCTCACACTTGTCTACATTAAATTTCATCTGCCACTTGTCAGCCCATTTTTCCAGGTAGTCCAGATCCCTCCAAGTTTTGAAAACCTTCTTTGCTGTCCACAATGCTTCTAATCTTAGTATCATCTGCAAACTTACTGATCCAATTTATCACATAATTCAGATCATTGGTTATAGATGACAAACAACAATGGTCCCTGAGGCACACCACTAGTCACATGCCTCTAGTCTGAGAAGCAATCATCTACCACTGCACTCTGGCTTCTCCCCGTCCAGGCATTGTCGAATCTGCTTTACTACTTCACCATGAATGCCGAACACCTGAATCTTCCTGACTTATCTCCCATTTTGGTCCTTATCAAAGGCCTTACTAAAGTCCATGTAGACAGCATCCACAGCCTTTCTTTTGTCAACTTTCTTGGCAACTTCATAAAAAAAAACTTTAAGATTGGTTAAACACAACCTATATTTACAAAGCCATGTTGACTATCCCTATCCAAACAATTGAGATTACAGTAAAGTCATGATTGGCTACAGAATGACAGTTCATCTATTTGGTGCAACTTCATCACCAAGTTGTGCAAATTGTGCTCTCAGGAAATGAAGAGTAATTTAGTTCTCAATCTATGAACATCATCAGAAATAATTTCTATGTTGATGATTGTCTTACTTTAGTGGTTTCAGAAAAAGCAGCAATAAATCTTTATCATGAGTTAAAAGAGATCTTCCTTATGAAATAGATTAGCAACAGTCGAGATATGTTGGCTGTTATTCCTAAGGCAGAAAGAGCAAAGGAAATAAAGTATTTTGATTTGGATTGTGACGTTCTACCGGTCGAAAGAATTCTAGGAGTGCAATGGTGTGTTCAATCTAATGTTTTGAAATTCAAACTTGTTTTGAAAGAACAGCCTTTAACAAGAAGAGGTATTCTTTCAATCGTAAGCTCAATATACAATCCTTTCAGAATATTGGCACCAGTAGTATTAATAGCCAAGAAAATTCTGCAAGCATTGAGCAGAAGAAAATTTGGATAGGATGCCTATACCAGATTCCATTGCACAAGATTGGATGAATTGGATTGAGAGTCTTAAAATGTTAGAAAATTTTGAAGTCAACAGATGTTTTAAACCAACAGACTTTGTTTGGAATTGCCACATTTGCTCAGATACACCATTTTACTGACGCAAGCGAAGGTGGTTTTAGTACTTTCAGTTATTTAGTTCTACAAAATAACCAAGAGTGAGTACATTGTGAATTTGTAATGGGAAAGGCCAGAGTGGCTGCATTAAAACCAGTCACCACACCGCATATAGAATTGACTGCTGCTGCTAAGTGTGAGCAAAATTGGCACTGGGTTAAGAAGAGAATTAGCAGATGGAGTTAGCAGAGTCCACATTTTGGACTCATAGTACATCAACGTTTAAATATATTAATAACAATACCACAAGATTTTGTACCTTCGTAACTAACAGAGTTAATGAAATCAATAAAGGTTCTGCATGCTTAAAAAATGGAGATAATGTTAAAACAAAGGATAATCCATCTGATATGGCTTCACAAGGATCAAAAGTTCAATCTTTTCTGAACAGAGCCAGCACATGGGTGTCTGGTCCTTAATTTATTTTGTGATCTCAAGAAGAGTGGCCTCAAAATCTGGAAGAGTTAAAAGAAATTTCAATGGAGGATCCTGAAATCTAAAACACTAATGTAAATACTATTCAAATATCTAATGAAAATGATCCGATCACTCAATTAATTTGCTATCACTCTTCATAGTTTTGTTTGAAAAAGGCTGTAGCATGAATTGTTAGGTTAAAAACTATGATTTTAAATCATATCAAGAAAGAATCTGAAGACTCAAAAGAGCTGTTACCTAAAAGTTGATGAATTGGTGAATGCTGAATTGGAAATAATTTGTTTTTGTCAGAAAAAAGGTGTTTGATAATGAGATATCAAAATTGAAGAATAATCTGTATGTTACAAAAACAAGTTGTGTTTACAAGCTAAATCCTATTCTTGTAAATGATGCATTGAGAGTAGGAGGAAGATTGGAAAAAGCAATAATGCCAGAAGAAGTGAAACATCCAATTATATTAGTGAAGGGGTTTCATGTTTTAGATTTGATTGTTAACATATACATGAGAAAACAGATCATGGTGGTTGTAAACACATGTTATTAGAACTGCACCAGAAATATTGGATACTTGGTGATCCACATTGATGAAAAGAATTATATCAAAATGTGTTAATTGTCAATGTGCAAATGCTAAACCTGGACAACAACAAATGGCGGATTTGCTACAAGACAGTTTCACCTGATGAACTCTCATTTGTAGATTTATTTTGGAAAATATGGATTACAGAATATCTTTTGTTATTACAAGAATGGCAAAAATGGTCCAAAGCTAAATGTAATTTTGTATGCAGAACCATTGTGATTATCATGGATGATTCTTCACCAAGAAATGCTTGGTTTCTGGGAAAAATCGTGGATACAGTTCCAGACAAGAAAGGTTTAATTTGGCAAGGGCGGATTAAAACAAAGACCTATTACTAAAATCTGTCTTTTACAAGCAGCTGCAATTTTGATTTCTAATCTTATACTTACCATATTTACTTGTGCATCTGTAATTATTATATATTAGCCATTAAAATGTCTATTATGATAATTAGGGGCTGGAATGTAAAAGTTAAATCCTTTGTGGTTTTTTTAATTCTTAGTTAATTTTGCGCCTAACTCTTCAAGAGACTATTACCAGAAAGACTATGATGTAATGTGTCATAATATCCACACAGTCTAATAGCTTTCGCATTATTCTTCATGATGTAGAAAGCATGAGCTCAAGATATTTTTCTTTGAATTTTTTGTTTCTCTTTAAATTTGTTTTCTATATCATTGTGAATCTCTTTAAAGTTTGAGCTTCTTTATATATGTTTTATATCCTTATCATTATACAGTAAATGCTTTGTTATTCATTATTATGAAAGTCTTAATGCAAAGCTATGCAAAATGTTTATCTTCTTTATCATCAAATTAAAGTTCATAAAGCAGCAGTCACAGAGTTGGATTTATTGGATTAAAGAAATCAAAATTTAGAATATCATAGCTCATACTTTTTAAAGATGATACTGTGAAATTAGGATATATTAGAATAAGGAAAGTGTCATCTATGCTCCACTGACCTCACACATTCTTGCCTGAAAACAACATCCCCAATCCATGCTTTCTAGATCCTTTCGCATTTCCTCAAAATGAACTCACGCATTCAGAACTCTCATGTTCCACCTCACCTGTGCTCAGTGGTGATACAAATATCCCTTGCCAGGCCCCCAGTAATTTCTTCCCTAGCTTCATACAATGTCCTTGGGTCCACTTGGTCAGGTCCCTCAGATTTATCCATTATGTTTTTACTAGCATAAAAATGGTGGCCCGAAGAGCCTGCAGTATAACCTTCTTACCCTGGTGTGTTCATGAGCAAGGAGTGAAGGAGGTACAAACTGCAAGGAAAGGACCCATGGCTGTACAGAGTCAGTATGGACTCAATGGGCCAAATTACCACCCTCAAGTAATAATATCAGTAAAAGGTCATTCATTGTAAGAAATTAAGGATTTGACTGAGAGTCACCACCTCATAGGCAGGCTCTGCACATGTGCAAGGAGGTGGTATCAGAGCCAGTGGTGACGTGCACGTGCACTGCTGCCTTAATCCGCCCCTCCCGCCCATCTCCATAGGATACAGCACGCTGTCACATGTGGCTTTATGTCTGTAAATGAAGTGAGGTATGTGTTTTTTTATGTTAAGCAGGTCATGGTCAAGAGCGCTGCTCCCCAGGATAGCGTTCGCTACCACCCACCCCCGGACAGCGTTCACCACATGGTGCTTTATTATGTGTTCTCACTCCCCGACTTCAGAACTTAGATACGCCCCTGCTAATAGGAGATCCAGTATTGCACTCTCTCTAGTTTGTATCTCTATATATTGATTTAGAAAACTTTCCTGACACATTTGACAAACTTCAAGACATCTAGTGCTTTTATAGTATGCAAGTCCCAGTCAATATGTGGAAAGTTAAATCTCCTACTATCACAACCTTATATTTCCTTCAGCTGTCTGCTATCTCTACAGATTTGCTTCTCCAATTCTCATTGACTATTGGGTGGTCTAATAATACATGCCCATGAGTGTGGTCATACCTTTCCCGTTCCTCAGCTCCATCCATATATCCTCAGTAGACAAGGCCTCTCATCTGCTATGCCCGAGTACAGCGATTATATTTTCTGTGATGAGCAAAGCTATTCCTCCCCCTTCATCCCTACCCCTGCCCCCACCTCTCCCTGTTCTAACATGTCTGAAGCAACAGAAACCCAGAACACTGCCACTCCTGCAACCAAGTTTCACTAATGACCATAATGTCATAATTCCACATGTCAATCCACACTCTAAGCTCATCTGCCGTTCCTACAATACTCCTTGCAATGAATTAGATGCTCCCGAGAACAGTTCAACAATGTATAAACTGTTGACTTCTAACAGTACATGCAATATTCACATCATCTTTTCCCACCTCCATTCTTCTATGTGCTCTGGCACTCTGGTTCCCATTCCCCCTCCAAATCTAGTTTAAACCTACTGCAACAGCACTTGCAAACCTTCCTGCAAAGATATTAGTCCCCTTCCAGTTCAGATGCAAACCATCCCATCAGAACAGGTCCCACCTTCCCAAGAAGGGAGCCTAATGATATGGAAACTTGAAGCACTCCCTCCCACACCATGTACTTAGCCACAAGTTAAGCTGCATTATCCTCCTCTCAACCTCACTGGCACATGGTATGGATAGCAATCTAGATATCGCAACCCTGGAGGTCCTGCCCTTCAGCATAGTACCTAACTTCCTAAACTCTCCTTGCAGGATGTCCTCACCCATCCTACCCATGCCCTTGGTCCCTACATTGACCACAACATCTGGTTGCTCACCCTCCCTCCTAAGAATGCTATGAACTCGATCAAAGATATCTTGGACCCTGACACCAGGGAGGCAACATACCATCCAGAATTCTCAATCCCATCCACAGAACCTCTTATCTGTCCTTTTAAATATGGAATCCCCAATCACTAGAGTTCACCACTTCTCTTCCCTTAGTCACAGGACCAGATTCCATGCCAGATACCTGATTACCATGGCTTGTCCCTGGTAGGTCATCTCCCACAACAGTATCCAAAATGTTATATGGGGGGGGGGGGGGGGTGGGGGGGAGAAACAGCCACAGGAGTGCCCTGCATTATCTGCCTGTTCCCTTTCCCTCTCCTGTCACACATCTACTTTCCTCCTGCCTCCCTGTACCTCCAGTCTATCACCCCCTTCTGCCTCCTGAAGGATCAGGTGTTCATCCAGATCTAGCTCCAATTCCTTAACTCAGCTTGTCAGGAGCTGTAGCTAGATGCACTCCTTGCAGATAAGGTCATCTGAAATACTACTGGCTTCCCTAATGACCCACATTCTGCAAGAGGAGCATACCCCTGCCTTGGCTGCCATTCCCACTGTCTATGACTAGAATAAAATATATGATATATAAAACCTGCTCTTATCTGTACCTTCCTGCTGAATCCTTTTTGTTCCTTGAAAAGGGTGGCCCTTTCTTACTTCAGCTCCTGCACCATCACCTCAGACTCTTCTTGTTGAAGCCTCTCAAGCCAAATCCTTTCCACTCTGACTCAGTCAACTCCAATGATGACAGTTCTCCCAACGACTGCTTCACTATACATTCCCTCACTTTTATAGTGATATTTGGGTCACCTGACCTCGATTGCACTTCAACTGTTGAACTCAATTGCCAAATAAGCTTCTCCTCTGCCTTCAATTGTTGAACTTAATTATCCAAGTAGTGTATTCTTCCAATTTATACTTTCATTCCAGTACCTTGCTCCAAAACCATTTAAAGTAAAGAATGAATATTAATTTCAAAACATCAGAATACAATGTAAAATACTGACAAGTAAAATTGATGGATATTCTATATTACATACTAGCACAGTCACCATAAAATGTAAGTTGTAGTGAATAACATCAATAAAATCCCCCTGTGGCCTAAACTGCTCATAGTATTTTATATATACATATATATAGATACACACATATACAGATACACACACACACACACACACACACACACACACACACACACACACACACACACACACACACATACATAGATATATCTATAGATATATCTATAGATATACACACACACACACACACACACACACACACACACACACACACACACACACACACACACACACACACACACACACACACACACACACACACACACACACACATTCTGTTCTGAAGAACAATTTCCTTCGGCAAAAGGAGATAGCCTGTCAATAGGGAACTAAAATCAGGAGGTTCTGGCTGATACTGTGTAACTGCTAACCTAGATTAATAAATATGTTCCTTTATTAAAGTAATAGAGAGAAAAATTCTCCCCAAACACAAAATGCCACAAAAAGAAATGGTAAGGCTGCTGCAGCTGGGATAACGGCAGAGCTGGGAGCAGAGATGGTCTTCCAATGTTCAATGACAGGCTCCTACAACTTGGTGGCTACAACAAATGCCCTGTACATGTTTAAACAACCTGCAGAATGGGGGGTCAGGGTTTTTACATCAGCAAACACACAGAGATCCACGCAGAAGGTGATAGCACCCATGCTTGGCAGCCCAGACCACAAAGATTTCTGGTTCTAGGGGACAAACAGACAGTACAGGTCACCAGAGCAGGAGAATACCACCCCACTGAGAAGAAGAAGACTGAGATAGAGAGGGCAGCAGTGGGCCAGCTAGGGGCACAGCAGCCAAAAGACTTACACCAGTTATGGGTTCCCTATGGGAGACTCGTGGAACCAGTTATCTGGTCAGGAATTTGTGAAGGTGTCTGTATTAAACCACTGTTATGCTATGATTGGCTGCTGCCAGCTGGACATGTCTCTCGAGACCAATCCTACCCATAGCCCCTTGCATGATCCCCAATTCACTCTGCTTTGATCAGTCAGTGAGGTTGACAGTTGTTCCAGTCTATCGTTACTGAAAGTCTTTCAGTTTCACAACTTCAGTCTTTTGTGATTATTGATGGTTCACCAATTTTATTAACTATAAATTTTAAAGAAAGATGGAACAGTTCCTGAAACCTGAGAACATCAACCCTGACACATTCCAACTCTGGCTATGCTATTTCGAAGACTTCCTGATGATAACCCTAGACATTATAACAATGGATGCAAACCAACTGAGGCTACTCTTCTCATTAGTCGGACCCCAGGTATTCCCCAAGATCAGCAATGCCAGCTCATACACAGACCCCATGGAGATACTGAAGGCCCAGTATTGCAAGAAGGTAAATAAGGTCTATGCCAGACACCTCCTGGCCACCAGAAAGCAGCAACCTGGTGGATCAAGCACCAAGTAGCTACGGGACCTCTGGAATCTATGCAGAGCGTGGTGTAAAGCCATAACAGCAACCCAGAATGCTGAGGATCTCATCCAGGATGCTTACATGGCCAGTTTCTCCTTTGGGTACATAAGGCAGAGACTACTGGAACAAAAGGTACTTGATCTATAGAGGGTGGTTGGGCTGAGAGAGAATCCTCACCTGTCTCTGAATGCATTACAATTTTAATGGTTTAACTTTGAAATGGGATGGAAGCCCTGCTGAAGCCAGGCATTCTCCAGAACAACCCTCTGTCTACCTGATGACCACACAAGACGTCTTCAACTCAGATGGTCTCCAGATATCGGCAATTCTTTCTCGAATTGGCCCCAGAGGGTTTGCTGTCATCAGAGACTCTTCTACCTATGAGTCGGCCATGGAAGGCTTGAAGACCTGGTACATGAGGCCCCAAAATTATGCGCTGGTGAGGCACCGACTCTCAACATCGGCAGTGTCTGGGTGAGTCACTGGATAACTATATTCTTGAACTGTGGACCCTAACCAGAAAATGCCACTTTGAAGCAACCACGGCCCGGGTGAGAGAGGAGGAAAAAATCTGGGACAACCTCATGGCAGGAGTGAAGTCAAGGTACGTGAGGCAGCGACTGCTGGAGTTGGGGAGAAAGACTTGGCCAACATCTTGGAGCTGGCAAAAGTGCTCGAGCAGGCCCAACTGGGACCTGACGACCTCACGGGTGAAAGTGGCACTTTGTCAGAGGACCAGGTCATTGGGGAGCCTGTGACCCCCACAGCCCCACCACTGACAACTGCGGCCACGGGCAACCAGGAATGCTACTTCTGTGGACAGGCGCAGCACCTCTACTACGCCTGATGCCCCGCAAAGGACTCCGTGTGCACAGGATGCTATAAGCAAGGGCACCAGGTGAAGGTCTGCCAGGCTAAATCATCGCTCGACCCGTGCTCGATTTCAGAAGTACTGGTCTCCACCTCTCCATGCTGTCCGCTGCCAATGTCTTGCTGCACCTTGTGGCGGGAACCGCCACCACAAGTGAAGCATCGTGGGAAGCCACAGCGACCATATTTCTGCATCTTGAGGTCAGTGCCACCTAGTCCTTCATCAGATTAAGATGGAAGGTGGCCATCTTGCCATGCCTCGTGGATAATGGCATCATGTCTGCCCACAAGCAAAGAGGAAAGAGTCGACATCAGCATTGGGAGCAACGGGGCTTCCAGAGTTCTGGCATCAGTTGTCCTGGATCAGGCAATACTTCACCAATTGAATAACTCGATGATGGAGGTGAGAGTAAATGGACATCTGACTGATTGCTTAGTAAACACTGGCTCCACAGAGAGCTTTATAAACTCAGCAACAGCTCTGCAGTACAACTTAAGAGTGAACCCGACGGACTTTTGTAGTTTCCTAGCTTCACACTCGCACTCTAGGATGATCCAGGGGTATTATATAGTGCATCTAACTGTAAAAGACAGGGGGGTGGGGGGAATTTTGTAAGTTCCGATTGTACGTACTGAAGGATTTGTATGCTCCTGTGTAGCTGGGCCTGGACTTCCTGTGTCATCTTAAAAGCGTAACTATGGAGTACTCTGGCCCACTCCCTCCAATCACGGTGCAAAACAGAAGGTCCCAAAAACCTGACTCCACATGCAGTCTCTCCACCCTAAATATTGATACCCCCCACCCCCACTGTTTCCAAACCTGACTCTCGATTGCAAACCAATAGCTACAAAGAGCAGGCGATACAGTGCAGGGGGATTGGGAATTTATCAGAGCTGAGACACAGCGGCTGCTCAGAGAAAACATCATTAAGCCTAGCAACAGCCCATGGAGAGCCCAGGTGGTAATCATGAAAGGGGAAGAAAAGTCCAGAATAGTGATCGACTATAGCCAAACAATTAATCATTTCAACCTTCTGGACACATACCCCGTCTCTCGAATTTCGGACATGGTAAACAAAATTGTGCAGTACTGGGTCTATTCGACCATCGACCTAAAAACAGCATACCATCTGTTCCCATTCTGAGGACCGACCCTACACAGCATTTGAGGCAGATGGATGACTCTATCAGTTCTGGAGTGTCTCCTTTGGTATTACCAATGGGGTCTCGGTCTTCCAGAGGCAGATGGACTACATGGTCGATGTATACGAGTTGAAGGCTACCTTCCCTTATCTCGACGATGTCACCATTTGTGGACACTCACTAGAAGACCATGACACCAATCTCCAGAGGTTTCTCCACACAGCCAAGGCACTGAACCTCACTTACAACTCCAGTAAATGTGTGTTCCAGATGAAACGTCTGGCAATCCTGGGCTATGTGGTGGAGGACGGCATCATTGGCACTGACCATGATCGAATGTGCCCCCTGTTAGACCTGATCACCTCATTTGCCAGCAAAAAACTATGTTAAGGACATGATAAAGGGTTATTTTTAAATCCTAAAATGATCAGGATGCATTTTTTTTTAAAGCAAAATGTTGCACTGGAAAAGAAAATGAGGAAATTGCATATGCTGGAAATCAAATAAAGACAGAATATGCGAGAAATATGTAGACCAGACAGGATGTGCTGAAAGAAAAAAACAGAGTTAAAGCTTTACCCTAGGGATCTTTCCTTACAACAGAAGGATCCTAGATGTAAAACATTGACTCCTTAGCCTTCCACAGTAAGAAATATAAAGGGTCATCGATGTGAGGGTATGTTGTGTGTTCTACACTGCTTGATTGCTGAGTAATTCCCGCATATTTCTTGCAGATATAAACTCAAGGCAGATAAAGTGGAGCCACCAATCTTGGGACCTTTAGAACTTCAGATGTTATTTGAAATTACACCACACAAAAAGTTGTTACATAAAATTTCACAAGGTTGGAATAACATAATGGTGTGGATAGAATATTAGTTAAAAACGAAAGTGGAGTGAAATGAGTTTCCAGGTTACCAGATTGATATCAATGGGATACCACAGGACCCTCAAAATTATGATATTTCTATTGATTATCTGGATGAAAAGGTGGTCCATAATGTATTCATCTTTACTAATGATGCAAATTAATAGGAGAAATAAAATATAAGGAGAATGTAGTGTCTGCATGGAATGTGATTAGATGAAGAGCTTGGGCTTCAATTACCAGATTGGGTATCAAGCAGAAAAATGTGTTCTTGTTGATAATAAGATATTAGTTAATATGATGTGAATTGTATATTGAAGACAAATTATGGTCAGCACCCTGTGGTGCACTGTTAGCCAGAATCAGACACCCACAAAGATAAAGACTGTACAACAGGTTTTAATCCACAAAGACTTCCGCAGAGCCAGGCTGGCTGTGGCTGCAACAACTCTGAGTGAGGCCTCAGGAGGCTGGTGCAGGCTTATATCCTGGAGGGTGATTGACACCCGACCGGGTGGGGCTTGATCCATTCAGGCCAACTGATTGGCACCCAGCCAGGTGTTGTCCTGTCCCCTTACACTCCTGCAGGTACAGAGGTTTCCCACTTCAGTAGGCCAATGGTGTACCACCACACGCCCATAATAATTGTTGCAGTAAATTGATTGAATATGTAAAAACAATGATGGCTGTAATAAAAATTTTATTGTAAAACATTTCCTTTTGTAAGAGTTGTACGAAAATAAATTGAAGCCACAAAGTGTTAAAATGTAGGATAAATATATTGTACGAAAAGGACTTACCAAAGTATTCATGGATATCTTCAATATCTCACTCTAGTAGGGCATGGTACCCACCTCTTTCATCAGCAGAGATGAATTGTTTGGAAATGCTGGTGATGAAGCAGATCAGCTCCTGTCCGAGCACCAACATGGATCCATTCCAGTTTCCAGTTCATCTATTGTAAAAGTAGAATTACAGCGGATGTCATCTCACTGGCTCTACACAAAGACATGGATCCATTCCAGTTCATCTATTGTAAAAGTAGAATTACAGCGAATGTCATCTCACTAGCTCTACACAAAGGCCTGGAACACCTGGACACCAAAAATGCATACATCAGGATGCTCTTTATCAACTACAGTTTTGCATTTATCACCATCATCCCCTCAAAATTGATCAGCAAACTCTAAGGCGTGAGAGTTAACTCCCCCACTCTGTGTAATTGGATCATGGATTTCCTCACCTCCAGACCACAGTCAGTGAAGATTGGTAAGGACTTCACCACAATCTTCATCAATTCCGGGCTGTGTTCTTAGTCTCCTGCTTCAAAACAATTCATCTCTGCTGATGGAAGTCGATAGTCGTTTAGGCAGGTTATTATACTCCTCTTGGGCACCAGAATGATTGATGCCTGTTTGAAACAGGTAGGTACCATTCCCTACTAAAGTGAGATATTGAAGATATCCATGAAATCCTTGGTAAGTCCTTTTGGTACAATATATTTATCCTACATTTTAACACTTTGTGACTTCCATTTATTTTCTTACAATTCTTACACTATTGACTCTGTGACTTAGTACGACAATAACACCATCTATAAATTTGCCAACGATACCAAGGTAATGGGTTGTATAAAGGAAGGGGATGAGTCAGCAAACAGGATGGAGATTGAAAACTTGGCTGAATGGGGCACCAACCACAACTTTGCACTCAATGTCACCAAAACGAAGGAGTTAATTGTTGACTTCAGGAAGGGAAAGCCAGAGGTAGACAATCCAGTGATCAGTGGAGGATCAGAAGTGGAGAGGGTGTGCAAATTTAAGTTCTTGGAAGTCACTATCTCAGATGATGTTTCCTGGACACAACACACCACTGGCATTATAAAGAAAGCATGTCAGCACCTCTACTTCCTCAGGAGTTTGCAAAGGTTTGGTATTATACCAGAAACCTTGGCAAATTTCTATGGATTTTTGGTGAAAAGTGTGCTGACCGCTGCACCACTATCTGGTATGGGGACACCAATACCCCTGAGCGTAAAGTCGTCCGAAAGATAGTGGATGCAGCGCACCTCATCACAGGCAAAACCCACCCAACTATTGAGTACATATTCAGGGAACGCTACTGTCAGAGGGCAGCAGCAATCATCAAAGACCCACACCACCCAGCACATGTTCTGTTCTCCCTACTGCCACCAGGTTCAGGAACAGCATCAACTCCTCCACCATCAGACTCCTCGTTGAAAAACTCAATCAGAGACTGATTTAAGGGCTCTTTCTTGTGTACTTAATTGATTTCTTTTTGTTCTCTCTGTATTTCACAGTCAGTTTGTTTACATTCATTATCTCTTTACAGTTCATTTATTTGTTTACATGTTTATGCTGCATACAGTTTATATTTTGTACTGCCAATTAGTAGTAATTCTGCTGGCCCCACAGGAAAAAGGGATCTCAGGGTTGTATGTGACGTCATCTATGTATTCTAATAATAAATCTGAAATCTGCTCACCTCTGAACTCCAGGCATTCAGGCTGCTTTAACAGAATTAATCATTAATATGTTCTGTTGGGTGAGAAATGGGTAAATGCAGTATTAGTCTTCACTGAGGTTGTTATTTAAGGAAATAGATGTAGCTGATGTAAAGTTAAATGTGGATAGCACTCTACCATTTGTTATTGGAAGAGGTCTGGATTTGCATTGGAAGGCATTGCATTGAGTGTAGCAGCTGAGAATGCAGGACTAAAGGACACAGAAACTTGGGGACTGTCTCTATATGGTGAATTGGCCTGAATTAAAAAGGAGTGTTTTAGCTGGTGGAGATTCTTTGTAGAAATATCTGCAAAACTCAGGTTGTCAGATATTTTCACATTTATTTGACATCAGCATCCAAGCAAATGCTTAAAGAAGCCTGTAAGACAAACAAAAACATACAAATAAAAAGATTTTTCAATTAGACATCTAGGTGCTTCTGTATTTACCATAAAGTACAGCTATAGAAAGAAAAAAGAAGAGCCAAGCTCTGTGCCCACAGGCTGGTTAGGAAAGAGCATTATCTGGAGAATGTGCAGATAGAGGCTGTCTTTCCAGATAATATGAGAGAAGCCATGTTGAGGAGGCTCTGCTCTCATAAAGTGGCAATCGGCAACCTCAGTAAAATGTTAAAAGGTGACCTTCAGCCATGTTTCAATTCCCGCAGGGGCTTGTCAGTATCAATGATGGCAATATTAGCCCTCAAATTTTATGCATGCTGGTCATTTCAGTCAGGAACTGGTGACATACACAACTTCATGCAAGTCTGTGAGAGTCTGCACTCAGCAGGTCAGAGCATTATTCAGAGCACTGCAAGAGCTGGCATTCAGCAAGTCTCACCTGTCATTTTAAGTTGGACTTCATGACCTGCAACATGTCTCCCAATGTGCCAAAGGGGGAGGTCTGTTGATGTCAACAGGAACACTCGTTGCCACCTCCCCCTCCCAGCCCAAGTGAAGGGGGAAGTGGAGAGAAAGCATGAACTTCTGAAAGCATATCAGCATGTTCATGAAATGCCTATCAACAGGGAACTGATTCTACACAATGCCCAGCTGTGACTACTAATGTCAGCTAGCAGTGATTTAACCAAGTCCCCATGTCCTTTGTTGTACAAACTCACCTTATCCTTTATAAACACAAGAGTCTGCAGACGCAAGAATCTTTAGCAAACAAATAGGAGCTGGAGGGACTCAGGTCTCTTTGCTTGCTCAATTCTTTAACTGGTATGTGGCAAAGATCTGCACGGTCTCAGGGCATATGGAATGATCATGAATCTTGAGGAAGGTGGAACCCTTTATTTGGACGAAACAAGACAATAAAGTAGTGGCAATGGTATAAATATAAATGAATGTAACCATTTAAAGTGATTGGAATGGATGGATGCTAAACTAAGGGTAGAAAGAGACTGAATAGTTGATTGTAAATAAGTTATTGTAAATAAAGTCTATTTTTGATTAAAAGAAAAGACAAAGAAGGCATCAGTATCACCTGAACTGTGAGGGAAGGTGAGGGGGGTTGGGGAGATGGATGTACTTGACAATGTTCAAAGGGGTGAAAGATGTAGTGGTCTGATTTCACTACTCTTGACTCCGAAGTGGACAAAATATAGTTGTCAAAGGATAACATGAGATTCCAAATGGTGCCAATGTTACGAGCCCACAGCTTGTAACTTCCTCTAAGAAAACTACTGCTGCTGTAAACAGGACAATTTGAGAGCAGCTAGAACTTCAGGTCCTCAGGTTCGCATTGAAAATGGGTAAGTGAATGTGTTGCACTTCTCTCTGCAGAACAAAAAAATGCCATAGGACAGGCAAAATCAAAACGGGAGCAAGACACAAAGTGCAGGAGGAACTCAGCAGGTCAGGCAGCACTGGAGACCTCAACGGTGACTGTCTAATGCTTCCCTCGGGTGCTGTCTGACCCGTTGAGTTCCTTCTGCACTTCATCTGCACTCCAGACTTCTTGGATACTCCAGGCAAAGTTAGAAGTTGAATAATGAGCTTAAATTGCAAACACAATGCAAGTAACAATTGAGAATATTTATGCAAATTTTTAAAGCATGGAAAAGGTGTTAATGCAAAACAAAAAAAAATTAATTTTGGGCAAATTTTCAATTAAAATGTAGATATTCAGAAGATTTCCATTCAGAAAACAGTCAAAATATTAATGGTTGATTCTGTTAATAATTTTAAAACCAAAAACAAATAATATCTTCCTAAATGATGTGCAGAAAGCTACAGTACTTATTATAATGCAAGCACAGATAAGTAAATGATAAAATCATTAAATAATATGATTTGCAGTATCAACTGGTTAAAAAAAGAGAAAGGTAGAGAAGTTTTTTCATGATGACAGATTGATGTTCAGAGAGACTTAGGCATACTGTGCATGGATCACTGAAAGTTGATATTAAAGTGCAGCAAGCAATGAAAAAGTGTGAAATGTACTCTCTGCACAGTTCTGATGAGGCACAACTTAAGACAAAGGAACAGTACCTAATCTTCTGTCTAAGCACATTTCAGCCTTTGGGATTTAATTCTAAATTCAACAATTTTAGGTCATTTGTTTTCTTTGTTTGTATTTGAATGTCTTGCTGAATGTTTCCAATATTTGCAATTTAATCCAAGTAAGAGGATTTGAGGACAGGAGAGGAAATATGGTATTCCAATTATACTGATGCTTCAAGGGACAACACCTGGAATCTAGTGCAATGGCTTACTCTCCCTTCCTAAAGAAAGTGATGGAAGGAACACAAGAACACTGGAAGACAAAAACAGGTGTTGGCTGTCTGACCCACCTTTCAACGAGAACCTCAGGTCTCTACTCCTCATCTGTACCACACCCTAGTGGATTTAATTTCACCAATCTTTCAAAAATGTATCCATGTCCACTGTAAACACTTTTAATGATCCAGTGTCCACAACCATCTGGGTAATGAATTCCAGAGTCTCGTCACCTTCCACAAAAAGGGAGTGCAGCAAAGCCTCTTTGGATTGATTCCCAGGAAGGTATGTTTTCTTCAAGTTATGATGCAGGCCACTCAATCCTGGGGGTTTATTGGCCTCCAGTCCCATTAACATCTAAAGGAATATTATTTTACTATTGGAGGTAGAAACAAATAAGGATTAAGAACCAGCAAAGAAAATGAAAGAAAACGAGTGTAAGGACTAACTCAACAGAATGAGAACAAGAATATCCCTTATCATGGAGTATGTCAAAGATTTCAAGTGCACATTAAATGTTAGAATCATATGCCTGCATGCACTGGACACGAGTTATCAGAATGATAAAATCCACATTACCATCCAGAACAGAAGAACAAATATGCAACCATAATCCCAAAATTTAAACTGGGTAACCAGGGTGCAAATTAACATAAGTTTCTGTTTATACCAAAATATATGCATTAAAATCTTGGAGAAAAAAAGGATATCCAAAATTAAATAACTTGAAACAAAATAAAAGCATACTGATGGCATATAGAGGTACTAGACAAAGAGCACAAAGAAATTGGTTGCATACGTTTTGTCATAAACAAAAAGCTGCGTTATGCTAGCTGTGAGAAGTTGACCATCTACAGCTGACATCCAAAAGTTATGAAATGGAAAAATTACAAAAGAAAAATTGAAAACCTATTGAGAAACATCCTCCAAAAGGAAGCAAAGCAGACCCAATCCATGTTTTTCCACATTATTTCACCGTGTTGTTCACATTGAATTTATTGGCACATTATCATACCCTTAATAATGGTCTACAAGCTCCAAACCCTTGGCCTCTGCACCTCCTTCTGCAACTGGGTCCTTGACTTCCTCATCAGAAGACCAGGGTCAGTATGAATCAAAAACATTATTTTTGATTCGGAGAGCACGGCGGGCATAGTGGATAGCACAATACCATTGCAGTAACAGCGATCAGGACCGGGGTTTGTAAGGAGCTTGTAGTTTTTCCCATGTCTGTGTGAGTTTCCTCCAGGGGATTTGTAGCTTAATTGGGTGGCATGGGCTCGTAGGCCAAAATTACCTGTTTCCATGCTGTATGTCTTAAAAAAATTATTTTAAATATCTCCTCCTCAGCACAGCCCCACTCTTTACTCAGTCTACACCCATGACTCTGTAGCTAGGGACAATTCAAATGTCATCTACAAATTTGTCAACACCACAGTTGTTGGCAGAATCGTAGATGGGAATGAGGAAGTCCACAGGAGAGAGATAGATCACCTAATCGATTAGTGTCCTGCAACAAAGTTTAGCAAAATTAAGAAACTGATTGTGGACCAGGAAGGGAAAATCAGGAGAACTCAAACCAGTCCTTATCGAGGAATTTGCAAATTTCTACAAGTATACTGTGGAGAGCATTATGACTGGTTGCATCACTGTTTAGTACGAAGATGCCAATGCACAGAAGAGGAAAAGAGTACAGAGTTGTGACCTCAGCCAGCACCATCATGGACATCAGTGTTTATTCCATTAAGGACATCTACAAGAGGTGGTATTTTAAGAAAGCAGCCTCTATCCTCAAGGACTGTCATCACCCAGGCCATGCCTTCTTCACATAGCTACCATATGGAAGCAGGTGAAGGAGCCCGAAGATGAACACTCAACTGTACAAAAACAGCTTTCTCCCCTCCGCCATCAGATTTCTGAATGGACGATGATTCCTAGACGCTACCTCACTTTCTCTTCTTTTGCAATAATTTATTTACATTTTTTAATATATAATTTATAACAAAATTTGCAGCTGTAATGATGCTGAAAAACAACAAATTTTATGGCCTCTTCATGACAATAAATTAATTGAACTAAAGACAAAGATTGGAAAGGAATTCCAAAGGATGGAAGCAAAAAGAATTACAGCCAATATCAGTAAATGTTCAACAAAAAGCAGAATTCTTTAAGAACTTGGTTGGTCCAGCAGCATCTGTGGAGGCAGGAAGTAACACTCTTTTGAGTTTGTATCTCATCTACCCTTAGTGGAAAAAGCTTATCTATATTTACTCTGTCTATCCCCCTGATAATTTTAAATACCTCTATCAAATCTCCCCTCATTCACCTATGCCCCAGGGAATAAAGTCCTAAACTGTTTAGCCTTTCCCTGTAACTCAGTTCCTGAAGTCTGGACAACATCCTAGTAAATCTTCTCTGCACTCTTTCTATATTATTGATATCCTTCCTGTAGTTAGGTGACCAAACTGCACACAATACTCTAAATTTGGCCTCACCAATGTCTTATACAGCTTTACCATAACATCTTGTTGGAGAATGATAAGAGGAAGTTCACAGGATGATTCCAGGAATGAAAGGGTTATCATACATGGAGCTCTTGAGTCCTGTATTCATTGGAATTTAGTACAATGAGGAGGGATCTCATTGAAACATTTTGAATGTTGAAATATGTGGCCAGAGTAAATGTTGAAAAGTTGTTTTCTATGGTGGGAGAGTCCAGGATAAGAGGGCATAACTTCAGAATTGAAAGGCATCTGCTTAGAACAGAGGAATTTCTTCAGCCAAAGGGTGGTAAATCTATGGAATTTGTTACCACAGGTGGTTGAGGAGGCAAAGTCATTGGGTGTATTTACAGCAGAGATTGATAGGTTCCTGATTACCTGGGACATCAAAGGTCATGGGCAGTAGAAGGGGCAGTGGGGATCGGTGGGAAAATGGATCAGCTCATGATTGAATGGCAGGGCAGACCCAATGAGCTGAATAGCCTATTTCTGCTCCTAAGTTGTATGGTCTTATTAGAAAGACAAAGAAAGGATAGGAAATATATTGGAAGTGAAGTTCAAGAAAATCAAAAGATATTAAAATATCAAGAGCAAGAGCATACAAAAGGAAAGAGTATTGTCTATTTGGGACTAATGTAGAAAATCATGAGTGAAGCTGGAGAATGTCCCACATTTACACTTGATAAGAAGGGGCCATTCAATTCTTTGGATTCGTGGCAGATCTGAGGGGCAGTCTTCCATCAATCCAATTCCACCTTTCCTTCAGATTCAGAATCAGAATTTATTGTCATATCACAAAATCCATTGTTTTGCAGCAGTATCACAGTGCAAACATTGTATTAAACACCTTACAAAATAAATAAAAATAGTGCAAAAAAAGAAAAAGTCAAACCAAGGCAGTGTCAGTGTTTCATTATTCATTCAGGAATCTGATGGCGGCAGCAGGGAAGAAGCTGTCCTTGTGCCTCTGATGCTTGACTTCAGACTCCTGACCCTTTTTTCTGATGGTAGTAGAGTGAAGAGCGCATGGCCTGGGTTGTGGGATCCTCGAGGATAGAGGCTGCTTTCTTAAGACACCACCTCTTGTAGAAGAATGGTGCCAATGATGTCTCAGGCTGAGTTAACAACCCTCTGGAGATTTTTCATGTCTTAAGCATTGGTACCTCCATATCATATAGTGATGCAACCAGCCAGAATGCACTGGTACACCTGTAGAAGTTTTTGAGTGACTTGCGAGGGTTCACCCTCTTGAATGGTGTTCTGACATCAACCTCAGAGTCAGATTTCACAGGGTCCTCAGCCTTGGCAGGGATTCTAGTAGGCACTGTTTGGTTATCCTTCTCAATGTGGGCATAGAAGATGTTCAGTTCATCAAGTAATGAAGCATCACAGCCCTCTATGGTATTTGTCTTCACTTTGTAGGTTGTAATAGCCTGCCCTATCTAGGGTGCATCTGTCTCTGTCTCTATCTTCCTCCAGAATTGCTTCTTTGTTGCAGGTCATACCTAGACTTCTTGTTGAGGTCTGGATCACGGGCCCTAAACACTCTTGATCTCACCCTCAGCATGGTACAAATCTTCTGATTCATCTAAGGCTTCTGGTTGCAGAACTCCTGGTATAAGGCGTGGGCACGCACTTGTCCATGCGGATCTTGATGAAGTTGGTAATGCATGTTGCATATTCAATCGTCTAAGGATGCCCTTTAATAAAGTCCAGTTCACCAAAGCAATACTGTAGGCACCCCTCCACCTCCCTCGACCACACTTTCATTGTCTTCACCATTGATGCTGTCGTCATCAATCTCTACTTGTACGTCAGGAGTAGGTGCAACCAGGTGATCAGACTTGCCAAACTGCAATCATGGGATAGCTTGGTAGACATTCTTCATGGTAGTATAGCAGTGGTCAAGACTGTTGCCTCCTCTGGTCTCGCATGTGACGTGTTTGTGGTAGTTTGTAAGAGACTTCTTCAGGTTGGCCTGATTGAAATCCCCTGCAATGATCGGGAAGACATCATGATGTGCTGATCTGTAGCTGCTAATCACAGTGCTCGGTCCCTCCAGTGTCAGCCTGTTGTTAGCCTGAGGCAAAATGTACACAGCAACCAGGATGATGGCAGTGAACTCCATCAGCAAATAGAATGGGTAGCACTGATTGCCAGATGTTCCAGATCAGCAAAGCAGGGCTGAGACATAACCATCATTCTTGGGCACCAAGATGAATAGATGGTGACACAGATGCTGCCTCCCTTGGTTTTTCCTGATGCCGGAGTCCTGGGGCTGCAGCTCCATGTCCAGAATGTCCGCATTAAGCTATGTTTCTCTGAACCACATCACATTGCACTCTCTAAAGTCCCTCTAATGCTGTAATCTGGTTCTTGGTTCAATGAGTTTGTTTTCCTGTATATTTCCTGTACATCTGCCAATTAACTCCGCTCTAGTTCTTTTTTCCATTCAGGACAATATAACGAGGCCAATTTAATCTACTAGCAAGTCATTAGAATGTGGGAGGATAGCTGATGGAAACGCATACAGCCACATGTGCAATTCCTTACGGATGCTTTCAAGGACACAATCCAAACTTGGAGCAGTGGGGCACAGTGGCAACTATGATTCCATCTTGCAACCTCAAAGGTTCAAAATTAATTTTTCCCAAATGTCACAAAAGAGGGGTAATTATGTTGATTTTGAAACTTAAGCAGACATTCGTGAAAAGCACATGGAATAAACACAGAAAGAAATGAAATATTAAGGGAATTAGTATATTTGAAATACATTTATATGAATGCTTGACTATAATTTTTCAGTCAAGAACATGTTCAAGTTGTCATATTATACTTAGTACAGTGAGAAAGGACCTTCCTCAAGTGATCTAGCAAGATATCTGTTACATACAGGCATTTGTACCAAGTGACAGGGCAAGAGCACAGTTACAGAGCATGGAATTACAATGAGAAAGATCATTAATTTACTATCTATTAAAGGCAACATGATAGTACATTTGGTGCATGAGAGAAATTGCCTTTAAGTCTGTTGGTGCACAATTTCACGCTCTTGCCTCTTCTCTCTGATGAGAAAAGGGAAAAGAGCGTGTGTCTGGGATTGGATGAAAACTTTAATATGTGGGCTGCCTTTCCTAGGCAGCAGGAGGTCTGGATGGAGTCAGTGGAAGAAATAGAAGTGTGTTTTATGTTCTGAGCTTCATTCACTACCTTCTGTGGCTTCTTCCCATGATGCATCCAGCAAGAATGAGTTTGATGATGCACCTGTAGAAAGTTGATCCTCTGTGATGACTCCTGATGTTTTCTAATCCTTCCTGATCACAGGAGCATTACCAGAGGATTGGAGAACTGGTAAATAACTTTTTTTTGGAAAGATAAATGCATAAACCAAGTAATTTCAGACATTAATGTAACTCCAGTGGTGAGGAAAATAATTGGAACCTATTCACCAATCTTTCCATTCTCTCATTCCTGTGTAACCAATGACCAAGTAATTGGAACAAGCATGATTAGTGAGTGGATCAATAAAAAGATACACTTGAATCTCTCATATTTATTTCCCTGACTAATGCAAAGATTTAGAGATTCCTCAGCTTTAAAGCAAAGGCCTAAAGATAATGCTCCAGTTTAACTGACAAAAGAAAGAAGGCCATCATAAATGTTTACCGAGAAAGCCACTGACTAATCATCCAATTGCCATTATATTTGACAAACAACTGATTATTTTGAAGAGGTAACATGAGGACTCAGAGAGGGCAAGGTACTAATATATATATTTATATATATATATCTATATATAGATATATATAGATATATATATACACATACGCATATACACACTTGGATTTTAGCATGGTCTTTGACAAGATCCCACATATTAAACTAGTCAAAATACAGAAGCTATCAGAATCCAAAGGCTGAATGACAAACTGGATCCAAATTGATACACTGACAGGAAGCAAAGGCAAGTGGTGGATGACATTTTTGTGATTTGAGTTCTGTGGCTAGCAGAGCTCCAGAGTGTTTCGTACTCAATTGTTTAATTTAAAGAAAAATAGATATATATTAATGATTTAGAGCTAAGTTTACAGGTATTATAAACTTTTGCAAATGACACAAAAATAGGCCCGACTGTTGGGAGTGAGACAGAAAATAATTGAATTCATGGAAAATATCAAAATGAATTGATGCATTTTGGGGAGATATAGCAAGTTAATGGAATATACAATAATGGGGAGAATATTGGTCCCATGGCAAACAACATTGGAGAAAGTAAAACAGGTCAATAATGTGCATAAAAATGCATATTTGATACTTACATTTTGAGGAAAATAATGTATGAGCAGGAGATGATGCTTCATGTCTTCACAGCACTTCTTGACACAGATAACTGATGAAGGGCTCAGGCCTGAAACATCGCTTACCCTTGTTACAAACTAACAAACCTTATTAGTTCTAACAAAGGAACAGCAATGGTAAATTCAAACTAGTAGTTTTTATTAAACTATGAATAACATATTTCTTACCTATCTCTAAACTTAACTGTAAATTTAACCCCACTATGAGCAAATCTAAATGTATATGTATGTAAAAGTCCAAAACAATTTCAGTTTAAACTTGAGTCTGAAAAATCAATTTTAAAGTCTAGTTTCAAACATCTTGTTGAACTTCAGGATCCTTTTAAATTGTGGTTCAGAAGTAATTATAAGCAATTTTAAACATTATATCTTCAGATCTCTTTAAACTCACAAGTCTCTTGATGATCTGTCTTTCAGAGAGATATTCTTCAAACTGGAGTGACTGTCTTCTGGACACAAATGAGGCTGCCTCTCTTTTCTTAAAAATGCAGTCGGAAGTATCTTACTTATTTAAAAACCACATATCGTACCTCCTATGATATGGATAATACAATACAGATCAGCATCTCTCTCTCTCTTTCTAGAGATTACTCCCCTAGACCTGTCTTTCCAGGATGTCAAGTTTCTTCAGTCTTATGTCTTCTGTCTTCTAATTCAAGACATCATGTGACATAGCATCACTACAGTCTTAGTTTCATTTCTGCAAAACCTCGTGCCTTACTTCAAAACCATCCCATATCTATAACAATCTCTGGCCTCATCTCTGTTCAAGTGCTTTAAGTGGTTTGGTTCCAGAAAGTCTACACAGGCCATTCCAAATGATACTTGAGATTTGGACCAGCTGCCAGCATAATGCTGACTGTACATTAAAAATGCTTACCACATCTGGTACTTGAGTTTCAGTTAAGAACCCTTCTTCAGTTTTATGGCTTTGTTTTTTTTTTTCCCTAGATGCGTTGACTCCAACTGAACCCTTTCTCTTATTGCAATAGTGTTTTTGCAAATGTGCAGTGACCTGTGTTAACCCACAACTAACTTACTAAGAAGACATATGCAATATTTTAACTCTATAACTTATTTTACTATGAAATATACATTTTATAACTATAGATTTTAACTTTAAAGATTAACATAAATCTGTTACACCCTTTACTTCCTATAGCTACTGTCTGACCTGCTGAGTTTCTCCAGCACATTGTTGTATTGCGCTCAACCCTAGAATATGCAAGCTTTCTTGTTTAACTCCAAGCACTACTTAGGCCATAGCTTGAGTTCTGCTTACAATTCTCATCGTTGTGTTACAGGAAAGATATAAATGCCCTGAGGAGACTGTGTAGGAGACTTATGTGGATATGGCCAGAAACTGGAAAAGTGTAGCATAAGAAAATGAACAGATAAACTAAAGATGTTCTCTTTGGAACAGAAAAGGCCCAGAAGATATTTAATTAAAGCTTATAAAATAATGTGAGATCCAGATAAAATTGCAAGTGCCTTTTTCTGTTACCAGGGGGTTTACAAATCAGAGGGCATTGATTTAAAGTAATTTCCATGATTACAGGGGATTTTGGATCCAGATTGTTATAAAAGATTGTAACCCATTTCCTGAATGCTGGGAGAAGCATAATCACTCATATTAAAAAAAAAATAATTGCCTATAGACTTGGACCTATGACCAAGTTCAAAATGACAAACCCTCAGTATTTTAATCTATACCACTTGTATGAGCAGAAGCAAGATTTGTCATTTATAAAGAAATTTTTTAGCAGTCATTTGTATGGATAGGAGTTCTGTAATTGAAACTAGTGTTAGACCATCATAACAAAATAGAAGACAAATGTAGAACAGCAGCAGAAATAAAATGAAATGGTCCCTATTGAATTTTATTGTTGGACTCTGTTCTGTAAAACAAATCAACAAAAGGAACTGTAGTGGAAAATGCACTAAACTCAATTGCTACCTTGGCAGTAGGTTCAGTATCAGCAAAAACAAACTAAAGCAATACACTGACTCACCCTGGAGAGAAATTATCACAGCTAAGCCAACAAAATGGAGATGTAACGAATGGAGATGTAACGTTTGTCACCTAAGTAATATTTTAAATATAAATTTTCATGTCAAGAATGATAGTTAAAATATATCATCCAAATAAGAAGTTAAAAACAAAGATAATATTAATGACGATAAAATGTTTATTACCTTATTCATTGTACAATGTACATAAGCACTGATCATTCTTGCTTGCTGCAGCCAAACAGGTACCCTGTTAAAAAAAAATGACTACAAACAGGAAAGTCTAGAGACAGAGTGATTGTGGTGCAATATACAAAAACTCAGCAGGTCATGCAGCATCTGTAGGAAGCAAAGTGTTACCAATGTGTTGGGCATGAGCCATTTGTCAAGATATGGGCAAAAGCAGAGAGGCTCCTGAATAAAATTGTTGGGGGAGAGGGGGGGAAAAGGGCGGCAGGAGAAGATGGTGGCAGAATCAAGCAGCTAGGAAGGACACGTAGGGATAGTAGCAAAGCCAAGTGTACTTAATTGAATTAAAAGAGACAAAAAAGACAAAAGATAAATATAATGATTCACAGTTAGTCTAGTGAAAAAAAACAACTGTGTTACTGCAGTCTTTTTGCAGTATCAGAGTAGTCCATGATTAGTGTAACAGGGAGGTTCAAGAGTCTGATAGCTGTTGGAAACACAATGCAAGATATAAGAGCAGAAGTAGGCCAATTGGCCCATCATGTCTGCCGTGCCATTTAATCTCGATATATGTTACAATTAACACACATATAATTCAATTCAATTCAACTTGGATCAGAAGTTTTCTTTGGGCTGACCCTTCTCTCTCCACCTCAGCTGTTTTTGTGCTTCAGAATTTATACACCTGAATTCTTATTATATTCTCTGTTAGAGAATATTGATCTAATTGCTGTTGCAGTTGAAAGGTTACTTTTTGAATGTAATTATTCCATGTGGTCAGGCAATCAAAATGAGTTTATTAATCTGGATCCTACTTGAAATATGTAGTGTTGCATTTTTCATTTCAGTGTCTAATTGTTTGGAATACAATTACGGAATTCTGTTTTTATTTGCGGTTTCTAACTTTAAGGGTATTTATTTTGCCTTGACTTCTAGTCTTATAATCACAGTGTGTGCTGTATTTATATATGAAGAGTGCATGGATTTCTGTATTATTTTAAATGCTTTTAGCCATAATGTATTGCAGCATTGGGATTATTATTGTGAAATAGAAATGCTAGTGGAGAACTGAAGTAACGTGTAAAATATTTGATAAACTCAAAGGTTTCGTTGATTTATTCCACTAGACAATGAGGATTTCGGTTCCAGAACACTTTTAGGTAAATTTTATGGATTTTGGGCTGCTGATCATGAAAAAAATCATCTTTAAAATTTCCTATCACATAATGTTTTTTAGTTGTTTTGTAATTTCCCGACAACATTTTAAGTTGACTTCAAGCAGACAAAACCAGGAAGTGTAATATTGTATTGAAAATGCATTTTCTGCATTTGCACTTGGACATCTTCCCTGTTGATCTTGGTGCAGTCAGTGGCAAACATAGTGAAAGGTTTCACCAGGACATTGCAATGTCAGGACAATTGGAATCCATCAATGATGGCTGACTATTGATGGACACCGAGATGAAAGGCAACAGATGCTGAGTAAAAATGAAAATTAGCAGCAAAACATTTTAGGTCAATTGAGCTAATGCAATGTGTTGCCATCATTAAGCAATTAAACATGATAAATTCAATAAATTTAATGTTTCTCCACCTTCCTTCAGAAAATCTGAAATTATCTTTGTGCTCAACTTGAAGTTGTCTATCATAATCCCCAGAATTTCTTTCAGGAAGCAAACCTTTGGAAAAATATTGTTGCCCAATGTTCTTATTTAAACAAACTTTCAATTGACTTATAATTTGCTGTTACAGCTGGAAATAGCTGGAGGAATTGAACAAAACAAATGTCCTGATACTGAAATAGGCCAACAGATTGAGTTAAAACAAAATATTGATTTCCAGTCCATGTCTGTAAAGAATAAAAAAGATTCTTGCACCCCCCTCCAACTTCCAGAATGCAACTTGATTCTCTGAGGCACATGTATTAATTAGCTTTAGAAATCTTGATGATCTGAAAATGTTTTGCTTCAAATTGAAGATAATGATAATGAGTTTATTAATAGAGTCCCAGAACAGATTTAGGATTGATCTTTAAAGCTCCCATTACTCAACATCTCCAGCAAGTCAACCTAAGAATGCCCAGCAACAGTTGTCACATATTCTGCATTACTTTGGAGTAGAGAGAACCCATCTACCCCTTACGGTACCCAATTCCATTCCACCAACTTTATCACTCTTTTGCAATTCAACAGGTGAGAAGGTGTCCAAGAATGCAGTTATAACGGATCTGTGTTAATAAGAATCCTTAGTTTAATGTTAAAACTATATTTTATCTAAATATGGTTTAATACATTAGTTTGGGGATTACAGGGGCACAAAGACAACATATTAGCATTTTAAACACAAATGGTTATTTGAGATAGAAGACAAAAGCCAGTTTGAGAGAAAAATAGATGCTGATTGAAGTTAGAGTCAAGAAGATGAAGAGGATTTATGATAGTTCTTGAGATATTAGAAACAATAGCTGTTAGTTCAGAAGAACCTGTATAAACGCACAGCCATTTTAGTTCTAAGGAAAGCAGAGTTCGCAGAGACATAAGTAGACTTAAATGCTTTTAGCACATTTGTGTCAAAAGACCTTATGAGGTTCACAGACAAAAATGATGTCACATACCATGTGACATGAGAAATGGGCTGGAAATATATTATCGAAATGAGTGACAAAGAGTTCAGTTTGGAGAGTACAGAAGTCAAAACCCTGTGACACACAGGGGTTGAAACCTTGTGAAAGACACGTTTGAATTACAGTAACCAGAATAGATGCTGTTGTGTGTTACTCCTGGAAAAAGGGGAATATAGAATAAGTGGCTTTTGAAATAAGGAGGACCCCTTTGCTGTCTCTTTGAAAAAGAGGACAGAATTCTACTGGGTCCATTTCTGTATGGCCGCTTCATTTAACCCTTGTCTGGGTTTATGAATTCATTGTGGAAGAAAATAGAGATGCCTAACCTTTTATCCAGAAGCGTTGGGACCGGACACCTGCCATTATTTGGAATTCTCCAGATTTCAGAATCATTTTAAAATGGTAGTCCCTTTAAGCAAATCTGATGCTTTAAAATCACGCAAAATCTCACAAAACAGGGGCCATGGGTATTAAATGAATTTAGATAAATAAAAACCATAAAAGCCGATAATAATACTTGGATTATTTTTTTTATTTTAAAGTAAAACATCAAAATAAAACTGGTTCAGACATCTCAAACAGTACAAATGCAGTAAATGCACATTACAGCTCAAACATTGCATCAGAATGAACTCTTTTTAAAGACCTTCCAGTGTCAGGGTCTGTTTAATTAAAAAAGGTTTCTGTCTAAGCAGTCTCCCTCTAATTGAATAAATAGCCATAATCTCATGCTCATTGATAAATGAATGTTGTTCCATCCCACCAATCACATTTTAGCCATATCATCAATGGGCAATTTTTCACCTGTGCACACAATGTCTTCATCCTCAGCACTACTCTCCTCGTAACACCATTTCAGCAATTTCCCCATCACTCAAGGAATGAACAAAGGGTACATCATTGTCAATGTTCAGCACTTCTTCGATGTCAGCTGCCTCTAACGTGTTTATATTTTCTGCTGCAACACTTTTGGCGTGGGCAATGGGGTTAGTGATCATCCTCCTCTCGTTACTGACACAAAAATTCATCTATGTAGCATTCAGCTACATCATAATCTGCCGAGGCTTTTTCACCACAGAATTTAAGATATTTTATACCGTGGCACATTTTAAATTATTGCAGCCAACCATGTGAATATTCACACTCACCTTCAAGTTTCAGTTCTTCATGGAATTTTTGAGCTTGTTTCATTATAAACAGACCAGTCAGTGGCATGTCTTCACTTTGTCACACCTACTCAATAAACCCTCAGTCAATATCTATATTTTTTGCTCTATGCAAAGTGTTCCTTTTATTCATCAATCTGTGGTCATCACCTTTCACTGTAAAGTTTTAAAAACTGATCTGTTTCCTCAAATCATATATGGTGGATGATCCCACACCATAATCTTCTATTAGCTGGCGCACAGACATGCCACTATCAGGCTTCTGCAGTAACTCCACCTTCTGCTCAATCGATAATGAAAGACGCTTCCTTTTCTGCACCTCACTGCTACCCATTGGGGACTGTGCAGCTCTCTTTGCCATGTTCATAGGCTTCATAGAGGCTTCCGCCAGATAGTGTCGACTGAGAGGGCGGATGGCGATAACGCTCAACAGGGAGGGGTTCTTATAAAGTTACAATCATGCTAATCAGTGCTGGTGCTTGACAGGGCATTGCTCTTATAAAGTGATAATCACACTAATTAGCACCAAATTCCGATAATCTATTTTTGGAGGTTGCCAGTTTTCAGAATTCCAGATAAAAGGTTAGACACCTGTAGCCACTTTGTTTAACCCTTGTCTGGGTTTGTGAATTCATCTTAGAATAAAATAGTCGCATTCGCTGTCTCTTTGAAAAGAGGGCAGATTCTTCATGTGGAAAACAGATTCCAAAATCTTTAGTAAAATTATTTGATCCTGGGAAGACAGGAATTGTGTTGTATTCACCTTTTCACAGGAGGTACATTGGTGGCTCAAAAGATGGTCACTTCTATTTAAAGAATATCTCTGAAGATATCTCATCAAAAGAATTGTGAGTAAAGAGGCCTGAGTATATGATATTTAAAAGCGCTTTAAAATAATTTCTGAACTGAGAATTTAAGACCTTCAAGCAAGACTAAAAAGATGCTAAACTTTTAAAATTTGATTTTTCAGGGTGTGACTTTAATTATACACACACATACATTTTAAATTTGCGCATAGTGGGGTTAAATTTAGAGATAAGTAGGAAATATTATGTTATTGTTAGTTTAATAAAAACTATTATTTTGAATTTACCATTGTCTGATGAATTTTCCATTGCCGTTCCTTTGTTATTGCTAACAAAGTTCCTCTAGTCCCAAATAAAAATTAAAAGGGGTGTTAGTTTGTAACACAGTCCATCTTTAAATGATTCATTCAATGTCCATTCTGTTACCTATTTTCAAAGTCATTGAATTTAGCACCGTGAGTGCATGTAATTGAGGTGGATGGAAAGCCACTTGTATCAACTTTTGATTGTCACCATAATTCTTATCTGGAATAATGAAATATTCATCAGTGAAACATTCCAAAAAGCAATGCCATCAACAATTTTCCTTTCAGTCTCCATCACACCTCTGATCTGCATTTTACTGCTTTTAAAAGTACCTTTACTTATTTTCTCACTCTCTCCAATTGTCCTCATTGATCTATTAACCAACATAGCTCTGGAAACATTTGGGAACAAGCCCCAGCTTCATCTAGAAAGCTTCGCAAGCAGTGCATCACCATGGCGACCCTGATCATAGTTTATTAGATTTATTCCTTTTGTCCTGTCCATCTTCCTCCCATCCACTTTACAATGAAAAAACAACTTGTTTTCTCATTTTGGAAAGTTACAACAAAGTGTGTTTAATCTGAAACATTAAACCTGTTACAGTGCCAGCCATCGCAACCGAGGCTCGAATCCCATGCTGTCTGCAAGTTCTCCCCATGTCTGTGAGTTTCCTCCAGGGGCTCTGGTTACCTCCCACTGTTCAAAGCATACCTGGGGTTGTGGTGTAATTAGGTAGCATGGGCTCATGGGCAAAATACTGTGCTGTTTGTCTAAATTTAAAATAAATAAATAGAAATAATAATTTCACGTTAAAATTTTAAATTTAAGAAGCCATTGTGAGCTGTTCTGGTCCCCCAGCCTTTGGAAGGATTTCATTAGGCTGAAAAGGTGGCAAAGCATAAAAAAAGGTGAGATGGCAAAGATTTGAGGGGGATGAGAAACTTTTTAACTCAAAGGATAGTCTCTGGAGTGAGTTGCTACAGGAAGCAATGGAAGAGGTATAATCATTACATTCACATTGATTTTAAGAGATTTTAAGCTTGTTGACAAGAAAGGTCAGATCAAATACTATTTATTGTCATGCAATATTACATTAAATTACCTTCAGTCTGCCATAAGGTAAGCAAAGATTCAGTATTAGCATTACCAGATCACCATTACAATCAAAGAAAGAGATGCAAAAGAGTCCCTTCGGAATCACTGAGTGTCTGTAAATTCATCTCCACAACCTCTGCAGCTGCACAAGACTCCAGTTCAGTTCACACCATTGGCCACCCAGGCCCAGAATCAAACCCAGTGCAATGAAGTTTTCAGCATCCAAGGCCCTTCAGGAGCCCTTCTTGAATCCCAATTCCATACCTGGTTCTCATGAGCCAGTCGCCAACTGGTGAGAGTCCTTTGACCTTAAGTTGCCAGCAGCCTGTGGCCTGTGTGGGTTCCCCACCCGCAGCTCACAGCTTTTCTCTCTGTCCTGCAGAGAACCTCGCTGGACTGTCACTGTGGTCTCTGTCATTAGGGTCATCTCTCTACTTCTCCTTCTCAAAGGAGGGATGTTCTTCTTGTTGCTGACACCCGGTGCCAGTCAGTTGCTCCTCCTTGAGGAGGTAGCCCCTCATGGCCACTGCCGAACAATGGCACCATCATGTTGGGCACATACTCCACGATCGCAGGATTTTAAATAAAACTACTTTGGCTCCTTTAACAGGCCAATTAAAGCCTGTACAGAGCCATCAGCAGTAGGAATGGGCGATAGAGGTCCCTTTGGAGTCTCCACTCTCCGTTCTCCCACAAATCCGCACCAGATGTAGCACGGCCATTACAGTCACAGAGAAAGAAAAATTCCTGTGACATTTAAGAGGTTGTACCGCTGCTTGTTGGAGAATTACTGAGAGATTTCTTTGGGACACTTTATTTGTGTAGCCATTTAGACTTTATCCTAAGGATGGTAACAACATTTTCTATTCTTAAGAAATCTCTCACCAGACACAATTTTTCAACATGGACACCTTCTACCAAATCCCCCCTTGAAGGAAGATGCACACAGAATTTAACTCAGAACTACTTGAAATGGACTTTCTCCAAATCTGATCCCTTCACAGTACATGATGCAGTGAAGTAAAACACCAAAGTCTGCAGATACCGTGGTTGAAGTAAGAACACAACGCTGGAGAAACAGCGTCTTTCATGCAGCAAACTATGGGCAGGCACCCGAACAAAAACAAAAAGAATTTCTATTCGGACAGCTGCACACATTTTGTCCACACCTGACGAAGGGCTCATGCCCAAAATGTTGGTTATGTATCTTTCCCTTTGCTATAAAAATACACTCTTTGACCTGCTGAGTTTCTCCAGCTTTGTGTTTTTCCATGATATACTGATTGATTCTCAAAGATGAAACTACTTAAAGTTTAAGTGACAAAATAGAAATATGACAAAAAACTAGTTAGGGTTCTAAATTATAGATTAAATGTATCCATATTACAGCATAATTTGTTTAACTAAGATAAACTTCTGCTATGATTTATGGTGTTTTGATTTTTTTTTACTTTTGGAAATATGTGGGGTTTTTCCACTGCAGTAAAAATAACTTACCTTACATTTGTTGCTTCATAATTAACTGAAGCATGATAGGTGAACCTAGAGGGAGCGCTATCGTTAAGAAACGAAAGAGCTATTTCTCTGCTTTGTAAACAAGAAGATTTCTGAAACTAGAAAACTAGAGCAACACACAAATTGCTGGAGGGGCTGGCAGGATCCATGGAAAGCACTGCCTGGCCTGCTGAGTTCCTCCAGCATTTTGTGTGTTGCTTTGTTTGCTTTGTTATTTTTTTTACAATAGGCTACAATTCATAAGAGCTACTCTAATCAGTAAATGAATATGACTGAAACTAGAGCTTTTGATTCTTAAATGCCTCGCACATTTTACTTGTAACAGGGAAAATATAGTAATGCAGGTTTGTAGGTTCATTGACCACCGCCAGTGGGCTGATATCGCCTCAAACCGTGCATCTTGGCGCCTCACAGTTTGGCGGTGTTAGGTCTGCTTTGTTCATGAATGAGTGAGACAAACACCAGGCTGAGTCGAAATCAGGGTTCTTTGTTCTTTATTACCGGATTGTAACACTTGCAACTAACCATGTTAGTCGGAGAATGCATTCTGCCGTTATCAGCAAAATGGTGATTTTTTATACCCTTGGATACGTGCTTAGAACATCATCATATCATTACTTGTCCAATGACTAAAACTGTTGCTATCCTTTCCCTGCTAGCTTCCTGCCTCTCAATCCATCAATGTCTCTCTTATCTTGTAAGTACAAGGATGCATTCACATCTTGTTACAGCCCTGCCCAGGGTAACTCCTTACACATTCCCATCTCATGATGTTTTACCTTACAGCGGGCAGCAACCTCCTTTGAAGAAGACCGCAGAGCCCACCTCACTGACAAAAGGCAAAGGAGGAAAAACCCAACACCCAACCCCAACCAACCAATTTACCCCTGCAACCGCTGCAACCGTGTCTACCTGTCCCGCATCGGACTTGTCAGCCACAAACGAGCCTGCAGCTGACGTGGACATTTACCCCCTCCATAAATCTTCGTCCGCGAAGCCAAGCCAAAGAATTAGAGGAAAGAGCAACAACTTTGATAACAAAAAGAAGAAAGTACCTGAAAATGTGCTCGTCATGAAAAGTCGTGAAATTCAGTGTTTTGCAGCAGCATCTTAGAGCAAACGTTCATGCTATAACCATCTTATGACAGTAATATAAAAAATTTAAAATGGTAATGCATGAAAAGTGGTAGAGGTGAAGAGGCCAAACCTGGGCCTAATAAGACACCGGCGCCGGCGGCAGCGTCAGTGGTGCCCCAGTACTTCCCACGAGGAGAAGACTCACCCGGGAGTGAGAGAGAGGATGGCCCTGATAAGATCAGATCATGAAGGGGCCAGGGGCTTGAGGTTGGGGGAGCCGAGCCAAGGCGGAGTTGGCGGCAAAATCGGTGACGGTGGGTGCGGATGATTCGGGGGCCCCGAGGTCAGGGGAGCCAAGTCGAGGAAGTGTTGGTGGCGATGCCAGCGGTGGTGAAGAGAAGGACCCTACAGGCTGGAAGAAAAAGTAAAGTTGGAAACATGGATTTACCCAGTAAGGCTGCTCTAACTGGCAGGCACGAAGAAGTCAGATCTGAGGCATCAGGCCTAGGTGACTCCAGGTACACTGTGGCCAGAGGGGAATCGGCAGGAATGTAATGTGGTGGGGCAGCCTGGAGTCAGAAAGCAAGGTTCAGGAGGAGGAAGAAGAAGAAGAGGAAGAAGAAGAGGAAGAAGAAGAGGAAGAAGAAGAGGAAGAAGAAGAGGAAGAAGAAGAGGAAGAACAAGGGAGTTAAAAAGAAGAACATTCTTTGGCTTGGCTTCGCAGATGAAGATTTATGGAGGGGTAAATGTCCATGTCAGCTGCAGGCTCGTTTGTGGCTGACAAGTCCGATGTGGGACAGGCAGACACGGTTGCAGCGGTTGCAGGGGAAAATTGGTTGGTTGGGGTTGGGTGTTGGGTTTTTCCTACTTTGTCTTTTGTCAGTGAGGTGGGCTCTGTGGTCTTCTACAAAGGAGGTTGCTGCCTGCCGAACTGTGAGGCGCCAAGATGCACGGTTTGAGGCGATATCAGCCCACAGGTGGTGGTCAATGTGGCAGGAACCAAGAGATTTCTTTAGCCAGTCCTTGTACCTCTTCTTTGGTGCACCTCTGTCACGGTGGCCAGTGGAGAGCTCGCCATATAACACGATCTTGGGAAGGCAATGGTCCTCCATTCTGGAGACGTGACCCACCCAGCTCAGTTGGATCTTCAGCAGTGTGGATTCGATGCTGTCGGCCTCTGCCAACTTGAGTACTTCGATGTTAGGGATGAAGTCGCTCCAATGAATGTTGAGGATGGAGCGGAGACAATGCTGGTGGAAGTGTTTTAGGAGCCGTAGGTGATGCCGGTAGAGGACCCATGATTCGGAGCCGAACAGGAGTGTGGATATGACAACGGCTCTGTATACGCTAATCTTTGTGAGGTTTTTCAGTTGGTTGTTTTTCCAGACTCTTTTGTGTAGTCTTCCAAAGGTGCTATTTGCCTTGGCGAGTCTGTTGTCTATCTTGTTGTCGATCTTTGCATCCGATGAAATGGTGCAGCCGAGATAGGTAAACCGGTTGACCGTTTTGAGTTTTGTGTGCCCGATGGAGATGTGGGGGGGCTGGTAGTCATGGTGGGGAGCTGGCTGATGGAGGACCTCAGTTTTCTTCAGGCTGACTTCCAGGCCAAATATTTTGGCAGTTTCCGCAAAACAGGAAGTCAAGCGCTGAAGAGCTGGCTCTGAATGGGCAACTAAAGTGGCATCGTCTGCAAAGAGTAGTTCACGGACAAGTTGCTCTTGTGTCTTGGTGTGAGCTTTCCGGCGCCTCAGATTGAAGAGACTGCCATCCGTGCGGAACCGGATGTAAACAGCATCTTCATTGTTGAGGTCTTTCATGGCTTGTTTCAGCATCATGCTGAAGAAGATTGAAAAGAGGGTTGGTGCGAGAACACAGCCTTGCTTCACGCCATTGTTAATGGAGAAGGGTTCAGAGAGCTGATTGCTGTATCTGACCCGACCTTGTTGGTTTTCGTGCAGTTGGATAACCATGTTGAGGAACTTTGGGGGACAACCGAGGCGCTCTAGTATTTGCCAAAGCTCTTTCCTGCTCACGGTGTCGAAGGCTTTGGTGAGGTCAACAAAGGTGATGTAGAGTCATTTGTTTTGTTCTCTGCACTTTTCTTGGAGCTGTCTGAGGGCAAAGACCATGTCAGTAGCTCCTCTGTTTGCGCGAAAGCCGCACTGTGATTCTGGGAGAACATTCTCGGCGACACTAGGTAATATTCTATTTAGGAGAATCCTAGCGAAGATTTTGCCTGCAATGGAGAGCAGCGTGATTCCCCTGTAGTTTGAGCAGTCTGATTTCTCGCCTTTGTTTTTGTACAGGGTGATGATAATGGCATCACGAAGGTCCTGAGGCAGCTTTCCTTGGTCCCAGCAGAGCTTGAAAAACTCTTGCGGTTTGGCATGCAGAGTTTTGCCGCCAGCCTTCCAGACCTCTGGGGGGATTCCATCCATACCTGCTGCTTTGCCACTTTTCAGTTGTTCGATTGCCTTATATGTCTCTTCCCGGTTGAGGACCTCATCCAGCTCTAGCCTTAGAGGCTGTTGAGGGAGCTGGAGCAGGGCGGATTCTTGGACTGAGCGGTTGGCACTGAAAAGAGATTGGAAGTGTTCTGACCATCGGTTGAGGATGGAGATCTTGTCGTTGAGGAGGACTTTGCCATCTGAGCTGCGCAGCGGGCTTTGGACTTAGGGTGAGGGGCCGTACACAACCTTTAAAGCCTCGTAAAAACCCCTGAAATCGCCAATGTCCGCACTGAGCTGGGTTCATTTGGCGAGGCTATTCCACTACTCATTTTGGATCTCCCGGAGTTTGCGCTGAAGATGGCTGCATGCGCGACAGAAGAACATTACAGGGATATGAAAGACAGATAACGGGAGCAGAGGGCCTGATGTCTTCTTCCAGAGAAATACTGGAGACCAATGACCAGATGAAAAAAATTTGAAGCCTCTGGTGACAGAGCAGGGGACAATCAAAGAAAGATTGGATAACTTAATGGAAAGGTTATCGGAAATGGAGGAGAGAACTGAGAATGTGGAAGAAAGAGTGGATCAGAGGGAGAATGGAATGGATACATTGGAAAGGGATAGGGTAAAGATGTGGGAGAAGATAGATACCTTAGAAAACATTAGTAGGAGGAATACAATTAAGATTGTACAGGTGAAGGAGGGTTTAGAGGAGAGAGGCACGGTGGAGTTCCTGAAAAAGTGAATTCCAGATGTACTGGGGAGGGAACAAATTGGAAATAACCTGGAAATAGAATGGTCCCACTGGTCTCTCACTCCCTGTCCAGGGCCAAATCAATGACCATGCTCTATCCAGGTAAGGCTCCTTCACTACCAGAATAGAGAAAAGACTTTATGGGCAATGGTGGTGGATGTGAAGGCAGGCGGGGAGTCCTGGTGGAATATGAGGGGGGGGGGGAAGGTTTTATTATATCTGGACATCAGCGGGGAATTATTGAAATGCAGGAAGGAATTTGACTTGGTTAAGAAGAGCCTTAAACACAAAGGAATTGAATTTACTCTCCTTCACCCAGCAACACTGAAGATAGGGAGGGAGGGGAAAGAAATTTTTTTAAGGATCCAACAGAAGCAATGGACTTTTTACAAACTGCCATCACTTTGGGATTAAAATCGCTTGGGGATTAAATGTAAATATAAATAAGGGGGGAAAGAGGGAATCGGGCGAAAGATGAATTGTAAATATAATTGTGATGCATACGAGGGGGTATATTTTTTTCATAGTGTTAATGTTTAAAGGTGTATATATATTTTAAGTAAGAATTAATACAGGAGCTTAAAGAAAGGAAGCAAGATTGATGGGTACATTGGGCACATCTCAAAATGGCGGGGAGGATTGGCACCAATAGCTTGGTTATTGGTGCAGGGGTAGGTAAAGGTAAACTGGGAGGAGGAAAAGATGAGGGGAGGTTTCTAGGATGTTTTTGATTTTGTTCTAAATTGTAGGTGTTAGTTTTGTTCATTTGTTTTGTTCTTGTTCAGAACATTGTCACCTGCACCAAGGATCAATGGAGGAGAATCAAGACAGAGGTAAAGTATCAGAAGATAAGAAGGAAGGGGAAGGATATAATGGAGTGGCCCAAAGATAATGGATAAATCAATCAAATGCATTAGTTTTAATGAAAATAGGATAAATGGGAAGATTAAGAGAAAAAAAGTCTTGGAGCACCTAAAAAAAATGCAGGCAAATATAATGTTTTTTACTGGAAACCCACCTTACAAAGCAAGAGCATTTAAAGTTAAAGAGGGGATGGGTGAGCCAGGTGGTGATATCCTCCTTCATTTCCATAGCTAGGGAGTTCAAGTGATGGTCAAGGAAGTGGTCGCTGACTCGGCAGTTAGAGTCATGATGATGCATTGTCAAATATAGTCAGATCCGTGGACACTCATGAATATTTATGCCCTGAATTTCAACAACAAAAAATTTATACCAGAGGCATTTTTGAAAATATCTGAAGGGTGGGAGATTGTTTTGATTGGAGGGGATTTTAATTTTTGTCTGGATCCAGTCATGGAGAAATCAGCAAAAAAGGCAACAAGGGCAAGGGCAGCTAAGTCTACCCTAGCCTTTATGAATGAACTAAATCACATAGATGTCTGGAGAAGGCTGAATCTGGAGAAAGGGATTATTCCTGTTACTCGAGACAACACGATCCCTACATCGGAATTGATTTATTTTTGACATCATCCCAATTGGAGGGTAGGATAAAGGAGACTGATTACATGCCTTGACTGCTGTCTGACTATCCACCTTGATTCTGTCCATTACAATGCCAGATAAGCAGGCCTCAGGTGCTTCAATGCATTGCTAATAGGAAAGCCAGAATTGTGCAGCTTTGTTAGAGTTCAGGTAGAATTGTTCTGTGAGATGAACTGCCCCTCTAGTGAGAATAACCTCCTAATATGGGACATATAGAAGGCTTATTTAAGGGGCCAGATAATTGGTTATACCAAGAGCATTAAAAAGGGACACATGAAGGAGATTAACACTTAGAACAGGAGATAGCTCAACTGGAAAAGGACTATCAAAGAGGAGGCAGAGAAGAAAATACAGAAATTTGATGAATAAAAAGCTCAAATATAATACATTACAAACATATAAGACAGAAAAGTTTATTTTTAAGATGTAGAGTCCAGTATTATGAGTTGGGGAGAGGGTCCATAAAGTCTTGTCCTGGCAGGTGAAGGTGGAAGAGGCTTTGAGAATAATTAATGCAATTCAAACAAGGGAAGGCAAGACCTTATATAAACCAAAAAAATTAAATGAAACATTTTGCAGGTATTACAAAGAGTTGTATAAATCTGAATCAGGGGTGATCCTACCAAAATAGATGATTTCTTGCTTTCATTGGAAATGCCAAATTTGGATCAGGAAGAACAAAAGGGGTTAAATGTCCCTTTCTCAAAAGAGGAGATTGCATGGACCCTGAGCTCTTGGCGGGTTGGTAAATCATTGGGGGAGGATGGTTTCCCCATTTAATTTTTTAAAGAGTTTAAAGATCTTTAAAGGTGGTGGATCAGGCAGTGGAGACGTATACCCTCCCGAAGACTTTCTCCACAGCAATCATCATGGTGATTCCAAAAAAAGCAGGGACCCATCTCGTATAGACCCATCTCGTATTAAGCACAGATTATAAAATCATTGCAAAAGGACTGGCGAATAGGTTAGCAGAATATTTGCTGAAATTAATGAATCCAGGCCAAGCTGGATTTGTAACAAGGAGACAATCAGCAAACAACATAACTAGATTGCTTAATACAGTACATCTGACACAGTCGGGCACAGATCTAGAAGTGGTCGTATCTCTGGATGCAGAAAAGGCCTTTGACAGATTTGAGTGGAACATTTTTTGTTCAAGGTTCTGGAGAAATTTGGATTGGGTCAAACATTTACTAATTGAGTGAGGACACTTTACTGTAAACCCCAAACAAAAATTATTACAAATGGGCAAAAGTCTCCAATGTTTCCTTTAAGTAGGTCCAGTAGGCAAGGGCGTCCATTGTCCCCAGCGGTGTTCATACAGGCAATTGAGCCACTGGCAGAAGCCATTTGGCAGGATCCAGACATAAACGCATTCAGGGTGGGCCAGGTGGAGCATAAAATTAACCTTTTCACTGATGATGTGTTAGTATATTTGAAAGACCTTAGAGAGTCATTGGTCAGGCTGAGGACCACACTGGGGAATTATGGGAAGGTCTCAAGGTATAAAGTAAATCTAGACAAAAGTGAGGTTATGCCTTTGATGAACAGGGATTATAAATAATATCAACAGAGGAGTCCATTTAAATGGCAGCAAGAAGGCATTAAATATTTTGTGTTAAAAGTGGAAAAAGATTTGTGCCATTTATACAAACTTAATTATCTCCCTTTGCTCTGTAAGATTGAGGAGGACCTTTCTAGATGGAGGACTTTGCCCATAACACTGATGGGCAGAGTTAACTGTGTCAGAATGAAGTTGATGCCAAGGCTCCAGTATCTTCTTCAATCGTTACACATTTTGTTGCCCCAGGGTTTTTTTAAGATGCTCAGTGAATGTGTCAGGGGGTTCTTCTGGATCGGTAAAGTGGCTAGAATCTCCATGGAAAATGTAGATTCTGTATGCTACATGAATGTTAAAAAAAGATTATATGGTTTGTTTGAATTTTACAAGTATGAAAATTAAAATAAAATAGTGCACGAAAAGTAAGGCAGTGACTTTTTTCATTGATTACTGAGAAATCTGATGGCAGAGGGGAAGAAGCTGTCCTTGTGCCATTGAGAGGTCATCTTTAGGCTCCTGTACCTTTTCTGTGATGGTAGCAGAGTAAAGAGGGCTTGGCCTCTTTAAGGATAGAGGCTGCTTTTTTTAAGGACACCACCTTATGTAGATGCCCTCAGTGGAGTGAAGTCTGGTGCCTGTGATGTCACAGGCTAAGTTAACAACTCTTTGGAGTTTATTCTTGTCTTGAGAGTTGGTGCCTCCATGCCAGACAGTGATGTAACCAGGCAGAATGCTCTCCACGGTACACCTGTAGAAGTTTACGAGAGTCTTCGGTGACGTAGCGAATCTCCTCAGACACCTCACAAAGAATAGCTACTGGTGAGCCTTCGGAGGATCTGTCCTGGAACCTCCAAAGATGTGTTGACACCCAGGAATGTAAGCTATAGCATTTGGATATTAGGTGATGCAAAGTGAGAATTACTTGATTATTGAAAAACTTTTGCAGAGAATGCTTCAATTTGCAGCACTATTGCTTAATTTTAAACATAAAATTATTTTACCCTAATGACGCATTTAGCTCCTTGAAGGCCACATCTATAAAAATGGCAGCGCTGCCTCTGATCCATACCTGGGGAGAGTGGGGAGCAGAGACACAGTGCTCCCCATACAGTCCTACCACCAAGTCCACTGCCAATGGCTTCGTACAGGCTTTACATGGCCTATTAAAGGAGCCAGTGACATTATATTTAAAATTCTGTGATCGCAAAGTCTGTGCACGAGATAGTGGTGTCTGTATTCGGTAGTAGCCACGAGGGGTCGCAGACACCAGTGGAGCAGCGGATTGGTGCAGGGCACCAGAAACAGGGAGCACGTACCCCATTGAGAAGGAGGAGATGACCCCGAGGACGGTGACCATTGTGGCAGACTAGCAAGGGGATTTGTAGCTGAAGGACACACACAGTCGGCGAGCTGTTGGTGACTTGACGTCAAAGAACTCAGACCAGTCTGCGGGCTGCTGGAGGAGGGGTTGTGAGAACCAGGTATTGGAAGTGGGATTCAAGAGGATGATGAGTGCAAGGAGGGCTCCTGAAGGGCCTTGGGCACTGAAAGCTTCTGCATCGTGTCAGAGGTTTTGATCTGGGACCAGATTAGGACTGGGCAATGGTTAGGACTGAACTGAAGTCTTGTGCAGCTGAGGGGCTGCGGGAGCACTGGAGCAGAATCAGTGATCTGGGGCACTCAGTGATCTGGGGGAATCTCTTCTGCTTCTTGTTTCTGACGATAAGGGGTGCTGGGTAATGCTAATGGAGAATCTTTGTCTGCTTTTATGGCAGATTAATGCAATTTTGTGTATTATTACCTATTTGTTTTAGTACTTGACAATAAATAGTATCTGATCTGATTCAGTCTATTTTTTTTGAATTTGTATGAGTGTACCTTTATCCATTCTGTACTGCATTTACCTTCATGTATTCTGAATAATTAGGCAATCTGATATAAACTGTTAAATGCTTGCTTGATGGCATAATGCATACTCAAATCTTAGTGCTGCATTTAAGATGCAGTTAAGAACCATTCTAGATGCCCTTGACATTTAAGACACATCAAAAACAAAATCAAAGTGTCAGGAAAAACACATTTTTATTCATCAATTCAGTAATATAAATTTGGAAAATGCAGAAGGTGGGCATAAATTAAGTCTCCAAATAATATTTTTAAAATGGAAAAAGAGCAAATCAGGACAGAGGACAGCCGTGGAGAGAGAAACAGAATTAAAATTTCAGGTTAAATGCTTATTCTCTTTCTCCATTTCCAGTATTTCATAATATTATCCCAAAATAAAATAAGTTGTAAAAGATATCACATTCTCCTTTGCAATGTATTGGTGAGCTAATATTATAAAAAAGAAATGGGAATGTTTTCTCCCAATGTCAATGAAGCACAAATAAAACTATGGGATAACTAAATGATCATTTTTCAATTTCAGAAAATGCAATTATACTACAAAAAAAATAAATAGAAATGAAATAACACAAAATTATAACTATTTACTGCTTCAAATTTCAGATTTATTGTCAGAGTATATTCATGACATTGCATACAACTCAGGTTCTTTTCCTGCGGGTGAGGCAGAATTACCATTTATTGGTAAGCAGGAAGACAGTACACAGCATAAACATGTAAACAAATATAAAACTGTAAACAAATATAAAACTGTAAACAGAAAATGAATGTAAACAATAAAGTGCAGAAGTAAGAGTCCTTAAATTAGTCCCTGACTGAGTTTGTTGTTGAGGAGTCTGATAGTGGAGGGGGAACAGCTGTTCCTGACCTGGTGGTGTGAGTCTTGTGGTACCTAGACCTCTTTCCTGATGGCAGCAGTGAGAACAGAGCATATGCTGGGCGTTGTGGATCCTTGATGATTGTTGCTGCTCTTTGACATTAAAATTCGCTATAGATTTTCTTGATAATGGGGAGCGTTTTGCCTGTGATGTCATGGGCTGTGTCCACTACTTTTTGGAGGGTTTCACACTCAGAGGTATGAGGTCTCCCCGTACCAAACCATGATGCAATCGGTCAGCACACTTTCCACCACACATTTGTAGAAATTTGTCAGGATTTTTGGTGTCATACCAAAGCTCCGCAAACTCCTGAGGAAATAGAGGTGCTGACTGCTTCTCAAACTGCAAGCAAACCAACTAAAATATGTGTCTATTCTGAATAAAGTATAATCTTGTAAATACCCTTTCAGAATATTATTTCTAAGAACCCAAAGGAGTTCATTTCTGATGGAGAGTGCAGATGATTGCAGCATGAACAGGAAGTTAAACATGAAAGTCTAGAAATGCTGGAGTTGAGAGAAATAAACAAAGATGCAGTGGAAACAGTAAGTCACACAGTATATATATATATAAAGTAAAAGGTAATCAATAATTTAGGCTTGGGCCCTTCATCAGGAATAAGAAAAATTTGAGGCAAAAAATGTGGGGGAGGGGGAAGATGAGAGTAGAGGAGGGAGGGAGGAAGGAGCAGGGGAGGAGCACAGGCTCATGGTTAGTAGTCATAGATGGATACAGGTGGGAGAATAGAAGAGAAAAACACTGAGAAGTGATGGGGGAGACCATAGCTCTATGATAGGAGAAGGAACTGGACAGGTGGGGAGCTGGAAAAGGACACAGAGATAGGAAAAGATAGAGACTCAGGAAGAGAATTAATTGGAGGTCGATATTAATGCCATCTAGTTGGAGATTGCCCAGATGAAATATGAGGTGTTGTTTCTTTAATTTGTGGGAGGCCATGGTTTGGCAGTACATGAAGCCATGTTGTAAGGAAAGTGACCATACCTCCCACTAACAGGTATTGTCTTGTGCTCTGGTTAAAGTACTGCTGGGAAATTTTACATCCTGATTTTGAAAGGTGTGTGGAATTGAAGTGGTTAGCCACTGAGAAGCCTTGCTGTTGCATCAGACAGGGCTCAAGAAATGATTTCCCAATCTGTGTCTAGTCTCACCATAGAAGAATCGAATGCAGATGACCCCTGCTACAATGTTGTTTCACTTGGAAGGATTGATTGGGGTCCCAAATGGAGGTAAGAGAGGAGGAGTGGGTGCAAGCATTTCTTGTTGCCACTGTGTTAGGTACCAAGGGGCAATTCATGAGAAAGGATGAATGGACAAGGTAGTCCCAGAAGGAGGTGTCACTGCGGAAAGCAGAGTGGGGAGGCGAGGGAAAGATGTGTCCAATGGTGAGATCATGTTGTAGGTGGTGGATGCATGTTGGACGCAGAGGCTGGTGGGTGAGGATGAGGAGAATTTTGTCCTTGTTGCATCTCAGGGCTGAGGGGGGGGTCAAGGCAGATGTGCGGGAAAAGCAAAATCAGAAAAAAATACCCTCCCTGGAGTGTACAACTCAGAAAGAAACTGATGTGGATCTATGACCCCTCATGCTAGAGAGGTAATATTTGAGGATGATAGAGAAAGAAGATCTTGCATGGTAGCAAACTCTCAAAAAAGCCAAGGAAACTAACCATAAGGGTAGAAGAAGTATGAAAAAGAGGATTCTGTGCACAACATCAACAACAGTTTCATCAGGTTACACAAGGTAAGAGTTCTACAGATTTCCCAGGAAAGGAGTGGAAACTTTATTAACCAAAAGCAATTGATCTTGGAGCAGACAAATTATTTTAAGCAAATTTCTCGAGATAATTATTTTGAGCAGGTGATAAAGTAAATTCAAGGCCCTTGTTAATTTTCTCTTATAACCTTGGAGCAGTAATGGTCTGTCTCTAAATTTCAGGGCTGACATTAGTGCAGGTGCCATGGACAAAGCCACTTCAACTCTCAATATTCTAAAAAGAGATTTTGAACACCATGCCACAAGAAAGAGATTCTGTCCCACAAGAACTGTAAACAGCTGTGCAAACAGCATGACTTTAAAGAGATGAGAACTAAATGATACAGTTAGAGGGTGGCATGGTTAATGCAGCAGTTACCACATCATAATTACAGCGTCAGTGGTCCAGGTTCAAATCCAGCACTGTTTGTATTTGCTGCCGTGCCTGAGAGGGTTTCCTCTGAGTGCTCTGGTGTCCTCTCACCCTTCAAAATGTACCAGGGTCGTTGATTATTTGGGCGGCACGGGCATGTGAGTCAGAAAGGCTTATTACAGTGCTATATGTCTAAATTACATTCAATAAATTAAATTACAACTACATTGTCAAAGATAAGTAGTTAGAGCAGAATCAGCCATTATCTTAAACTCAATCAAGAACTATTGGAAAGACTCAAAAGACCACTGTAATATTTTATATTATATATTAGCATCAGTATTAATATTCTTTGAATCCAGTGTCTTCAATGCTGGTAATGTGACAGGGAAGAATTTTTTACCTTCCAGCCTGTGAAAGTGTAGACCTTACTTCAAATCCAAAGTATCTCCATGGTCAGATCATTTTCATTTTCCTGGAGGTTAAATATCAATAAATTCCTTGGAAACTCAGGAAAAACCAATTTCAGCCTCTTAATTTATATTATTCCTTTGCTGCCTTCATTTTCAAAAATTGCTTTGCACTTCAAGGGAATACATTGAGAGTCAGAGAATCGTGGTTTCACAGCATGGAAACACGAACTTCAGTCCAACTGATCGATGCCGAGCAAGTCATCTCCTTAAGTTAGTCCCATTAACCTGCATTTGGAACCAATCCCTCTAATCCTTTCTTTTACCTATTTCTGTCTGAGTGGCTTTTGAGCTTTGTAATCGTAGCTGCCTGCACAGTAGCTGCCTGCACACTTACCATCTGCAGGAAGTTTCTAAATCTTTCCCCTCTCACCACAAATCTATATACATTGATTCACCAATGTTTGGTATCCCACATGTTGTAGAATTTCTGTTAGCAAAGGCCAGATAAATTTCTTTGCAGCTGTCTTTATCAAGAAGTCTTTGAATTGCTCTCCTTCCTTCCCTAAATGGACATCTTGTTTAATAAGTACAATGAAACATGGCAAAAAACATTGAAATTACTTCTTTTAACATGTTACAATATAATTTAATTTGAAATATTAAAATATGCAAAAGAACTTTTCATCTTAACTATGACTTCTTCCCCTTCTTTATCAAAAGTTTGATTTCAAAGGAATAAGTGTAAAAGACATCAGGTAATAATAATTCTACTTTCTCCTCAAGGTATTGAATAGCCTGCTTCATATTCCTACTTGAAACCGCATGGACATTTCACAGCTTGACATGTTCAGATAAAATTTAAAAAGCCTGGGAACAGGACCTACAGCTTTCAGTTCCTGAAGGAACTTGGTTTATACCTCTTCTTTGTGTGCCCACCTCTCTCTCCTATAATTTAAAGTAGTCCATAGGGCTCAGGATGTCCATACTCTGCTGACCATTGATGACCCCACCATTGAGGTCGTCAAGAGTATCAGGTTCCTTGCTGTGCATTTGGTGGAGAATCTCACCTGGTCCCTTAACACCAGCTCCATAGCCAAGAAAGCCCAGCAGCGCCTCTACTTCCTGAGAAGGCTGAGTAAAGTTCATCTCCCACCCTCCATCCTCACTACATTCTACAGAGGGTGTATTGAGGGTATCCTGTGCAACTGCAATACCACCTGGTTTGGATGCTGAACCTCTTCAGACCTCAAGACCCTGCAGAGGACAGTGAAGTCAGCAGAAAAGATCATTGGGGGATCTCTTTTGACCATGAAGGTAATCTCCAACAGTCAAGGCGAAAGGCAATAAACATTGTGAAAGACTCCAAGCACCCCTCGTGTAAACTGTTCACCTTTCTCCCATCTGGTAGGAGGTACTGAAGCACTAGGATCCATACATCCAGATTGGGCAACAGTTCTTCCCCACAAGCCATCAGACTCCTGAATTTGCAGAACATATGTGGATAGGGTACCATGGTACTGGGGATTTCTACTGTATACGTCTTAATATTTTAATGTGTTAAACTTCTATTCTAACTTCTCTTTATGTAAATATGCTCTGTGGTCCTGGATAAACGCTATCTCGTCTTTACCATCCAAGCATGGTATGAACGATAAATAAAGGTGACTTGACTTATTCAAAGTCAAACTATCTCATTTTTATGTGGATGTATCTCCTCAGTTTGATAAATGCAACAATGGAGGTGCTTCACTAATTCATATCTTCTGGACATGCCAGAGTTTTGAGAAATATTGGGACAAAGTATTTCAAACTTTCTCTGCACTTTTTAAAGTTAATTTTAAACCAAATGCCCTAATTGCTTTATGTGGTATCAATGGAAAGAGTGACATAGCTTTAATGACATCTCATAAAAGTATTAGCTTTTATTTCTCTTATGGCTAGGCGGGCGGTGTTGCTCAGATGGAGGGATGTTACCCCATAGTCAGGCTCAATGGCTATGTGACATCATGTGATGTTTAAATTTAGAGAAGATTAGATGGTCAATTTTCAATTTAAATTTAAATTTTCAAACACTGTGGGGATCCTTTTTGAGTTATGTTTACAATCTTTGATTTTTAATGAAGCTAGAAGTTTTGACTAATTTACCACTCTGATAAGAATTCTGTAATTTTCTTTTTTTTGGCCAAATAGCCAATTTTGGCCAATTTCTTGGTTGTGGGTTTAGATTTTTCTTTTTTATAATAAAATATCCATACAATATAAACTGATTAAATTGCAATGTATCCTTTTGAATTTTAAGATCTATCCACATATATACTCTGTATTTTTGGATGTGAAATTTCAAAGTTAATAAAAATATTGAAATAGAAAGAATGACATTTGCTTCAAACTCATGTTCACCAGAGGTCAAAATATTACTTTTCTGTCATATGAAAGACACCCTGAATTCTGTTCAGTAATCTGAATGAACGTTCAGCCTTTTCATTTCTCACAATGGTGGAATCATTTGATCTTAAATGTCAATATATTCTCTGCACTCAGTTTATCTTTCATAAACCACTATGCTGCAATCTGCAAGGGCTCTTGCATGACAATGGTGCTTTTAAAGAATACTGTATTAAAAAAGGATTCCAGTAGACCAAAGCTGACATTTTATTACAAATTAGGCACATAAAGGCAATCATCTGAATTCCAGTTAGTGTATGACGTTTCTCTGCTTTAATATATTTTTCTCAAGCTGATCTAATAGATTAATTTTAAAATTTTATAATAATTTAAGAAATATTTTGAAAGTCAGATGTTTTATTGACATTTTCAACCTAAAATAAAACATCTTGAAATCTAATATGCAGAAATTTCTCCACTTACATCAACCTCTGGAATAATTGCATTCTAAATTTTTGAGTTAGTTCTGAAAAACAAACAAAAAATGAATCATTCCAAAAAGCAACTTTCCAACAAATCTGTTTAGGAAGCAATAGTGTTATGGACAGGAAAGCCAGGTCAATATGAGAGGTACAACTTCCCAGGTTGGATAGAGAGCAGCATCACCCCGACAAAGTACAAAATGCTGAATCAAATATAAAATTGTTTCCTCAAACAAAATCCTCCATTCTAACTCTCAATGAATGCACAACGATAATAAAATGTACCTCTGAGTCACTGGAAGGACATTTTGGGGATAACTTGGAGTAATCACACTAACTCCACACTGTCGGTACCACCCTAAAATAGATAGGATTTTTTTTCCCAAGAGAAGGGTTTGCTCCCTTTTTGTGACAATTTGGAGCCTATCCACAATTGTTGATGAAGGTGAGCCTGAGCTCAGAGGGTGCATTGGTAAATTTGAAGCATTCAGACAGAAACTGCTTCTAACAGGTAAGTAAACGTCAGGGCAATTTGCAGTAGGAGACTGCCAGAGCTAGTTCCTTAGTAGTGCAATCAAGTCAATGATTGAATATCAAGAAAGATTAGAACATAAAAATGCAAATTCCATCAACATCATATGCCAAGGCAGAGCACGATTATTCACAAGTTGGGGCATATTTATGCATTGTCTAAGAAGATGACCTACCTGCAACTGAATGGCCTGGAATTTACAAATTATTGCTGCATATTTTTGGTGAAGCCAATGGGACAACCTCAGTCAGGTAATTGCGTTAACACTGCTTATGGTTCTTTCCTGAAGTTCAAGGACAGATGCCAGTCCTCGAACACCAGTAGGTGCACTACCACGTGAGACACTAATATCTGATTATGTACTGCTGGTATACAATGCACAACATGATCTCATTCTCTCAAAAAGTCAATAGTCATTGAGATATACAGCATAAAATTGAAGGCTTAAGTCCAATTCACCCATGCTGACCAAGCTCTTATAAGTCTTTTCTATCCATTTAACTGTCCAAATGTCTTTTGGACATTATGATTTTATCTGTCTCTACCACTTTCTCTGGCAGCTTGTTCTGTTTACCTGGCCTTCAAATTTTTCACTTCTCACCTTAATTCTATGTCTTCTAGTTTTAGATTCCCTGATCCAGGGGAAATGACTGTGACTATATGCTCTATTAATGCCCCTCATAATTTTCTAAGACTCTATAAAGTCACCCCTCAGCCTCCTGCATTTGAAGGAAAACAGTCCCAATTTATCCAGTCCTTCAAGTCCTCTAGTCCCCGGAACAGCCTTGTGAATTGTTCCTGCCACTTCAGGGATCAAGATCACATCCACGATGGATGGGAAAGAGAATGTAAAGATACATTTCTAAAAGATATCAATGTGATATATATATATATATATATATATCTATATATATATAGATATATATATATAGATATATATATATATATCTATATATATATATATATAGATATGTATATATATCTATATCTATATCTAGAAATAGATATAGATATGTATATTCAGAATATATAGAATTATTCTGGATGCGTGCATGTGCCACATATATACATAGATAGATAGCTGTACATATATAGAAAGATATATATAAATAAATATATATATATATATATATATACACACACATACTTTCACATTCCAGGTAATCAGACAAAACTTCTGAGATATATAAAACAACATGAGCTGCCCTCCAATCCTATGGCACCACACCCCTGGATGAGGACATAAAATTTTTCTGCCAGAGCCCCTATAATCTCTACACTAGCAACCCTCAAGATATGAGGGAGTATCTTGTCAGGCCCAGGGGAATTTATCAACCTTTATTAGCTTTAAGACAATAAGCAGTTCCTCCTCTTTAATCTGTATAGGTTCCATGACCTCACTGCTTGTTTCCTTACTTCCCATGACTCTGTGCCCATTTCTTAAGTGAATACTGATGTAAAAAACATTTATAACCTCCCCCATCTCTTTTGGCTCCATACAAAGCTGGCCACTCTGATCTTCAAGGGGACCAAGTTTGTCCCTTACTATCCTTTTTCTCTTAATATACCTGTAGAAAACCATAGGATTTTCCTTCACACTGTCTGCCAAAGCAACCTCATATCTTCTTTTAGCCTTCATGATTACTTTCTTGAGGTTTTTATTGCATTTTTTATATTCCTCAATTACCTCATTTGATCCATGTTGCCTATATCTGCTCTAACCGTAATCCTAACCCTCTACTCTCTTCTTCCGAACCAGATCCTCAATATCCCTCGAAAACCAAGGTTCCCTATGCCTGCTAATTTTGCCATTAATCCTGATAAGAAGATACAAACACTGACCTCTCAAAATTTCACCTAAGAAGGTCATCCACTTACCTTGCATATCCTTGCCCGAAAATAACAGCCATTCTAGATCCTCTCATATTTCTTCAAAATTGGCCTATCTCCAATTTAGAATCTCAATTCAAGGTCCAAATCTATCCTTCTCCATAATTAACCTGAAATTAATGGCATTATGATCACTGGACCCAAAATGCTCTCCTGAACATGCTTCTGTCATTTGTTCTCTCATTCCCTAAAAGGAGATCCAGTATTGTACTCTCTCTAATTTGGACATCTAGTTATTGATTTAGAAAATTTTCCTGAATACATTTGACAAACCCCAAGCCATCCAGCCCTTTTACACTATGTGAGTCCCAGTCAATACGTGGAGAGTTAAAATCTCTTACTATCACAACTTTATAATTCCTGCAGGTTTCTGCTAACTACTCTCCATTCTGCATCCCTCCCTTCCCCTTGTCTTCTTTCCCTTAGCTCTCCAACCCCTTCCCTTCCTATTCCTCCATCCCTCCTCCCCCGCTTGCCAGTGTGCCCTCACTCCCTTATCCGGCCGTGCTGCTCCCCTGCCCCATCCCCCCTACCTTTTTGGCCAGACGCCTGCCGACATTTTCCCTTACCTTGGTGAATGTTATGTATCTTGATCTCTGCTATATAAAGTGCACTGTTTGACCTGCTGAGTTTAAATTTAAAATAAATTAAATTTAAATATACTTACATACAACACAGTAACAGCCTATTTCAGCCCACAGGTCCATGCAGCCCAATTTACACTCAATTAACCTCCACTCCTCGTATGTTTCGAATGGTAGGAAGAAACCAGAGACCCTGGGGAAAATCCAAGCAGACACGGGGAGAATGTGTAAACTCCTTACAAACAGCACAGGATTCAAATCCTGGTCCCAATTGTTGGCACTGTAAAGGTGTTGCACTAATCACTTCGCCAAACCGTGCTGCCAAGCGTTTCACCAGCATTGTGTTTTTACTTCAACCACAATGTCTTACTTCTGCAAAATGTTTACTGCTGATTCATGATGAACTCCAAAATAGAATCATACAGCAGAAATTTACAAATTACATTAATAATTTTATTGTATTCCTTTTGACTTTTATTCTTGACCATAGTACACATCTGTGAAATGAAGAAGTCTGGTAACCTCAGGGAATGACGACTCTGTTTAAAAATGTAAGTGCCTGAGCATTCAACAGACTAGACATATTTTTGAAGCGAGAAACAGCATTAATATTTTAGATTGTTGTACAGATCCTGAAGACATAAGAATATTCAGAATATCACCATCTTGTGCACAGAGAACCACTTGATAGTAATATTAAGATGATAGTTGCTCCTATACCTTACAGACATTGGTCCTTGTTATAATGTGTAGTGTTTGGATCAATTGAGTGTTTTTGATAATGATTGGGGACTCTGTGTCCTTTCTTTCACGATCATTCCTTGTGCATGGGCCCTCTCTAACTGGCACTGGCATCTCTTACTCAAGCAGCAGACAAAGATGGTCATGATCATACTATGGTTTTCATTACTGTCTTCCCCAGAGCTCAAACATCCACAGACTGTTGCAGTAATGTCATGCATTCAAACTTTTCCCCTCTTTACTGTTCTGTAGGTACATGATCACAGTTGGCTCTGTGCTTCATTTCCAAATGACAGACATAATTCATTCACCTTGGTCCATTCCACCAAGCCGCTGCCTAAAATCTAGAGATTGTCAGGTGTTAGACTGTCTGCTGGGTGCCAAGGGGTTCCCCTGACAGACACGAGTCTTGTCAGGAACCAGGCCGGAGTCTCAGAAATGACCCATATTTACAGCCTTGCAAAGAATGGTACTTCCCACTCCACTGCCACTTGGCCTGGCTGTATCTTTTAACGAATATCTAGCCCTACAAATTTCTTCTTCAAAAACAAACAAATTGATGAGCAGACTCATCCTCAAATTTACGATGTACTGGACAAATCTTGCATGAAAGAATAGAATGCATGAGAAGATATGTGGTGCCATCTAGCACTATCTTTTGGTAATTCAGTAGTTGTGAACATCAAACACTTTGAGATCAGGTTTGGAGGATGTCTCAAGGAATGTGGCGAGGAGCACTTTATAGAATGAAGAAAAAACTTAGTGTCAATGAAAGTCAACCTGTATTGGTGATACCCATGTGTGTGAACTATTTAAACAGGCATTTTTTTTCTAAGTTATGTGAAGGATTGGTATTGTGATTTGTAACTGTGCTGAGAAATAGAGGTTGAAGAATGAGAGCACAGAGCACAAGCTGCATTGAGGTTGGGGCCAGTGATTGTTGGAGAGTGAGAAGAGAGGAGTAAATGATGTGAGAGGTGATCGTCTAATATTGTTGCTTCTATTTGGATATCTCTGCAGTCCTCCTCGCACTTTGATGAAGGTGTTGTCTGGAGATCTTGTGATTCCCTCCACCCCCAAAAGTGAAAAATTGAGGCAACTAATATCCAGAATATTATCAATTAGCATGCAATATTATGTTTGAATGGCACACAAAAAGTTCACCACTGAACTGAAAACCATATTTAACTGGGGGATAAACTGGGAGCTGATGTTGGGGGCGGGGGGGGGGGGGTGAGATTACAACCATATTGATTGTTAGTATTTTATATCCCGTGTGCTCTATAAAGTTCAAGACAGTTTTGTTTTGCTAAATATATTCACACAATTATTATTATTTCCTTCAGAGATAAATATGATTACATTTTTACAGCTGTTCATTGCAAATGATTCCAATCCATTGCTCAACAAGTTGAGCTCCTAAATTTATACCCCATTTTGATATTACATTATTAAATTACAGGTTGAGTACCCCTTACCTGAAATTCATGGGACCAAAGGTGTTTCAGATTTTGAATTTTTTCTCAGATTTTGGAATAATGTGTTTAATAATATGAATCACGTTTTGTGCTTACAGAAATAAAAATCTTGATTTCTGCTTACAAAAGAAGATAAATGTGGGACCAAATAATAGAAATTCTGCTGGATGCCAATAAAAAACAATGAGTAATGCATTCCACGCATTTGTGATGTCTATGTGGTAGACTACACGGGGCACTCAGGTACCTGAAGCAGCGTTTGAACTTCTCCTGCCTGCTTGACCCATTGTTCATCCTCAATAGAATTGGATGAGCTTTATCATTGAACATATAGGAACTTAGCCCATGAACTGGATTCTGACTTGCCAAAAAGTGTCTGAAATGGGGAGTTTCTGCGGCATTCCTGCCACATTTGAAGTTATCAGCAAGGTGATGCTGAGAGCAATACAACAGAAGTGCTTGATGGAAAATGCTGGTGTCATATCAACATATATTTGAGAGTGAAATTTTTGCTCCCAGTAAGACATTCAGAGATCATAGAAGGACTGGATCCAGAATGTCCTGAACCACAGCATGAGGAAGAAGTGTGTTGAACTTTGTTCCAATTGTTTGAAGACTGAACAAATAGAACATTATTTTCTTGTTACATCATGTTTAATGATATTAAAATTGAATTTAAGGGAAAAAGAAAATTGCCACAATAATAGAGATCAAAACTGACTAACAAGGGAAATGATTGTGTAATTTCCCTCCATTATTTCTCTTGTGAATACTTCCAGAAAATATATTGTAATTATTTTCATTTCTTCTTCAACTTCACCTGCACTGCCTTTCTAACTTCTATCTGCACTTTTTAAGTATTTACATTAGTGGCACCTTGAGTGCAAAAGATGTTAAAATTCAGCATTTATGGAAGTGTAAGTATCATAGACTGCTTCAGGAAAGGTTCCTTCAGAAAGAGATATTTTCATTTTGTGGAGTGTAAATGTGGCCTGAATGCATCCTTGTCCTCAACCTTTTTTCACCTGTAGCCCCCTTAGGACTCTGCTCAAAGTTTATGCTCCCTTCATTGAGAGGCAATCGAGTTTTGGTTTCTTCCGCCCTCTGCTGCGGACTACGTAAAACACAAAAAAAATACTTATGTGACATGAGGTGAAAATAATGCTTTTTATTAAATGTACCTAGTCCCCTGGGGGGAGCGGCCATAGGGCCCCCATTGAGAATGGCTCTAAAGGGAAAGTACATTTACCACCATCTTAGCTCAAAATTCTTCTTACAAGACAAGATCCTTCCTCAAAGAAGGGTTTCCTTTCCCTCTTCACAGAGTTCCCAGAGTTAGTAATTCACCCCTCCTTGGATTGACAATTTGTTCTCAGGAGGTTTTTTTTTCCTATAATAAGTAGTAAATAGGTTGTTAAATAAAATTGATCCTACCTACCTGTGTACAGTCCTATTTTATTTAAATAGTCCATTTATTTGTATAAATCTGGAATTTATCACTGATTATGTCAATCAATGTGACGGCAGTGCAGCAGGTGGTGAGCAGAGTTAAGGTCACTGCTTTCTCATTGCCTTATTGATCAAACTAGTGAAAGCATCTTGCACAAGAATTCAGACATTTATCAGTTATCTTAAGTAACTTGGCCAGATGAATCACAAACTACTAACCATCCAGTTCCACGATTTAATAATTTGGTTACAGAGTTCTTTCTACATTTTTGTGATCTGCATAATCGATTTTAATGCTGGCTTTGATACAAACGTTGAGTGTGTGTGATTCATATTTCATTCAAGGTCAAGATCAAACATTTCTTTTGGTTGAAATGGACTGTTCACTTGGTTTAATTAACAGCCAGTTTCTTTGATGTAAAACATAGCATTCATGAATGAACATAATGTCCTAAGGGTGTCTAGGCTGAAACTCATGAACCGCAATGCAAACTCAAGATGTGGACAAGGATCATGGGGCCAGCAGCTATGAAGGTAACTTTGGTAATGAGCTTCAATACAGATAATTTCTCCCAGGCTGGAGACAGTAACCATATCGTGCAGGGTACAATTCATTTACATCTGAGAATGCATTGATGACTTCCATTTTAAAATAGTTGATTTCATTCCATCCTCTCATGCAAGTGGAAATTCATGAGGGATGTTGAGAACTTCATGATTTATCTGGGTGCAGGGTAGAATCAATTAATTTGTGGGAGTCCTACAATAACTCTTCACTCTTTTAACATGAGCTGGTGAATGTTCAAACGTTCAGTTCAATATTTTTATATCCATCGCAAAGCCTTCATTTGGTTACTGTCATCTGTATGAGTTGCAATTCAGCCTCTGAGACAACTATTAATGGCTACCAGGTAACATGGTCCACCTATTAATAACATGGCTTATGACTCCAATTCGCAACCTGTGCTGCAGAGTACAATTAGATTTGTATAGCAAAAGAAATACAAAAGGACAAGTGACAAATGCCTAGAGTATTTGGGTGGTGTACAGCGGTACCTGACCTAACTGGTAGCTGGAGGTTTGGTGGATGCTACAAATCTGCATTTACCCACTGATAGCCCTTTGTCACTGGTTATTAGTGCAGAAGATCAGAAGCAGGAGGAAAGAATGAGAGAAGGTAGAAAAAGAGGAGGAAATAGAAGTTGGCAGTGACAACCCAGAAGGTACCTTCCTGACCAATCTATTTCAAACCCAATTTCCTCATTCATAAATTGTAACAGATTACTTTCCTGAAAATCCATGTAGGTTATCTACCCTCACAGACAAAAATCACTGGTGAGAAACAATGCCAGAGGCTGCTCTTGCAGTTGGTTATGTGACATTTGATTATGCTTTCACTGTCTTTCATCAAAAGGAAATTAACTGCATGCAGTATCACATCCAAACCCTCAGGACTAATCGGGCCTGTTACATGCCACATCATCTGTTGTTCCTCTACGATATGAAAGACATAAGATGCAAGCCATGGCAAAGGTGGTATGCTCTGGATCTTGAGCCGTTCCTTTACACTTCCACACTTTGCCCTTGCCATCAATCTGATACAGGTTAATCTTAGTCTTATGTATCCACAAGATCTATTTCCAGAATTCTGCAGCCTCTTTTCAATTCTTTTTGGCAAACTGTAATTGAGACATTCAGTTTCGATGGCCAATTTGTGGTTTGCATCTTGTAGTGTAGCCTCTGTATTTCTGTTCAGGAAGTCTTCTGCGGACAGTCGTCATTGACATAGCCACACCCTCCTGAAGAGGTGATGTCTCTTACTGCTTTATTCTTGTCCTTCAGCCTCATAATGGTTTCTTTCACTTTCATTGGGACAACTCTGGTCCTCAGGTCAAAAAATGGCAAATGCAGACTCCAAAGGAGATAAAAAAAACTTAGAAGCAAGCTTAACTCTCTTATACCTGAACTAATGAAGCAATTAAACATACCTGAGTATTATAAACACCTGTGAAGCCAAATGTCCCAAACATTATGATTGCTTGAAATGAGGGGACTATGTATAAAAAAGTGTTGTAATTTCTACATGGTGAAGCCAAAATGTATACAAATAACCTAGAACAAAATCTGGAATGTGCAATTTAATTACATAAAAATTGTTTCGTTACAAATTTAAAATTGTGGAGCACAGGAGAAAATAAAAGGAAAAAGATTATGGAGGAACTGTAATTGAGTATATTATAAGAGAAAAATATAACATTTACTAAGATCATTTCCAAAGATGCAGGTGGTTGTAATTGGGCAGCATCAGTTCATGAACAAGAAGGGCCTGTTACCGAGCAATATCTCTAAAATTTTTTTTAAAGTTCTAAATATTTTGGAGATATCTGCAATTCCATAGGGACAGAAGGTTGAACAAAGTTAGTTGGTACCTCCATCTCCCAACAGCCCACAGCAATGCATCAATTCAAAATGTACATGTTGCAGGTTAATTTAAGTGAAATTGGCCAGCACAGGTGTAAATGGCCAGAATCGGCTTTTACTCCTGTGGTGATATGGCATTACACCACTAGGTCACCAGGGGCCACCAGCTGATGATTCTGTACATAAAGCCAATTAGAGCTCATGCTCCTCTTTCTGACCTGGGCTTGCAGTGAGGCAAGACCTAGCTGTATATATCACTCTATTAAAGCCTGCATTTAACCTTCACTCTGCTTCATGTGGTTGATGTCGATCTCAACTCCATGCTGCAAATACATTTGAATTGAAAATTTTTAATTTAAATATATACAAACATAACAAAATCAGACACACTGTATATTTTGACGTACAAGTTGAGTCGTGAATTCCTAAAATATTTCTGGGGAGGGGGTCGACTTATACACCGGATATACTTTTGAGACCTTAAATTCACCCAAAAAAAACCCAGATTGACATCGATTCGGTGTAAAGTCAATGCTGGAAACACTTCCCCACCACTGCCACTCCCCAACACCTCCCCACCTTTGGGCACCGCCATAACCACTCCTACCACCATCACCACACCTGCCTGGTTGGCCAAGGTTCCAGCTCCTGCTCCATGGGCTATCGTGGCTCTGCTCAGTAGGCTGAGGGTTTTTTTTAAATTTTACTAACTTAATTTACAGCTTTGTTACTTGCAATTGGGGTGTTTTTAAAAATTTGGGGTTGTTCCTGGGAGGCCCGGATAGCCTGAAAAATAGGGGTTGACTTATACGCCAGGTATAACATAAACCATTAAAATGAGGCTAAAAATGGGGGAGGGGTCAACATATCTTCCAGTCGAATTATACGCCAAAATGTACAGTAATTTTTTTTCCTTCAATCTGTTGCTTCCTTCCCATTATTCCTGAGTATGGAGTATCCATTTAAATAATGCAGCTGAAATTGCATGATTTGTCATCATTTCTGATACTGATTTCATTTAAATTTATATTTTGGGATACTAGTATTTATTTTGATGCTAATATTTATTCACTATCTCTTAATGCCTTTGAGAAGATGGCAATGAGGCACTTCCTGGATTTGCTGCAGTGTTCTGAAAAATGTATTCCCAGAATGCTCTTGGACAGGAAGTTCCAGGATTAAGACACAGTGGTGATGAACTAACTGGCCATATGGTTTCCAAGTCAGAATGGTGCACAACTCAAGGAGAAATCTGCAGGAAGGGGTGGCCGAGTGAATGAATTTTTCAGTGGCGCAGGGGTTTCAATCGAATGAGCTGTTTTGCACTGAATATGCAATTCTCCCTTCTATTGATGCCATTAACTATGCTATTGAAAGATATTCCAGATTTCAACGAGTTCTCATCAGGTCTGTACATTACTATTCAATACCTCCACTGAGCTCTATTCATCATATGTAAAAGCTAGTGTGAGTGCAACAGCAGTGTGGGAATCAAAGCCGAGATTAATCATTGCAAAATGTTAAACATAAGAATAGTATACCTTATAGCACAAACTAGTGCAGACCAGCTATTAATGGACAGTAAGATGATCTAACACTTTTCATATTTTACATTTCCTTACAATGTAGAAAAGAACATTTCAGCACACCCCATTCCCACTAACATCCCAGATTCTCAGTCATGTACATATGAGGCCCAGCTATCAATCTGCTGATCTCGGAGATCTGGGATCTGGAACACACCTGGAAGAGCTCCATGAGGTCACAGAAAGAACATGCAGAGAACACTAGAGGTCAGGATTGAACTGGGCTCACTGGTACTGTGAGGCAGTAGATCTGCACCACTGTGGTTCTGTCAAAGATCACACCAATCAAGTATTAAATTTAGGAATGTAACGAATCTTTGCAGAAGATATTTATCTTTCTGAGTGAGCCTTGGCCCGTAATGTAAGTTTGCTATTCAGAGCAATGATGATGGATGGTTGATGGTGTTTCTCAGTGAGTGCATGACGTTTTGGCTCTTTCAGGTGGCCAGAATACCCCGATTTAAAGCCACATATTTTACCCCTATGGGGCTCTCAGGGTACCCACCTGAAAGAGCAGGAGGCACCTGGGAGGCACACTTTCTAACCTTCCTCTGGGAGGGTTAATCGACGGAGATTTGAAGTCCCCCTAGGCAGCTGATTGAAAGCCCCTGACGTCGCAGTGATGTTGTCATCCCGAGACTCTTGGCGCAAATTTGGAAACACAGTGTGCAGGTAGGGTATCTCATTCCGAACACTGAGAAAGGCTGAAACTATCATCAGTATTTCTCTTGCCTGGTCCGGGTCCACCATAATCTTGTGTTCCTTCTGCTTCTCCTTCATTGCGCTTCAACTGCCATCATGTCAGTGGGCGGGAGTACAGCTACAGTGGACAGGAGCTGGAGTGTACTCTGAGTCGCCACCCGTGCAGCTGTCCCTTTCAGGAGGACAGCGCAGCACTATCTGGGCTTCCAACTGAAAGACGAGTCCAAAGCTCTGCATCAACTTCTGCTGGTGCAGAATGCACCTGAAAGCAGCTGTTGCTGCACAGGGGTTGTCAAGAAATAATTAAATGTGATCCTTTCCTAATTGTGACATGCAGACAGTCCAAGGTTATTACAGTCTGAGATTATATAACAGATGTAGGGGCTTCAAAGGCAGGTAAGCATGGAGCCTCTAGGCAATGTAAAACTAGACCCATATATAAAAGTACTGAAAAAACTCAACAGGTCATGCAACATCCATGGAAAGTAATAGGCAATGGACACTTCAAGTCTGAGCCCTTCTTCAGGGATGAGAATTCAAAGAGACACATCAAAAGAATCCATTGAAGAAAAGATTGGGTAATCACTTCATTGACCATCTTCATTCCATCCACTACTCCCAGTGCCCAACCATTTCAATCCCACACCCATTTCCATACTGACATCTCTCTCCATGGCCTGGTGTACTACCAAATTGAGAACACATATTGTTCTCAATTGAAAAGACACTTATATTCCATCTTGGCAGTCTCCAACTAGAATGTGTCAATATTGATTTTTCCATTTCCAGTAACTCCCTCCCCTAGTATCTAGATTTCCCTTCTCCCTTTGTCTCCCTTCCTCCATCTCCATGGCCCCTTCCCTCTGTCTATCAGAGAGTCTTTCCCAGTCCTCCCCATCACCTCCTTTCTCTTCTTCCTCCTCCCACCTATATCCACCTATCATCTGCTCCCCTTCCCCCACTCCCCCCCCCTTCGCCATCTTATTCGGGTGTCTGCCTGATTATTGACATTCCTAATTAGGGTTCAGGCCCAAAACATTGACAGCCTATTGTGTCCTGTTATGTTTCTCCAGCACTTTGTGCACTGCACTTCTGAAGCACACAACTGGGATTCTGAAGAACTGACAATGTCAGCAAATTAGACCCTGTCAAGTAAAAGCAGCAAACATACTGACTTCCAACCCTGTTTAATCAAAAGGATATAAAAATGCTCATTGGAGCTTCTCCTTTGGACAGGGACTGCAAACAGTGCCAGGGAGAAAGGAACCAAAGAAGAAGAAGCTGATATGATTCATCAGCTTGGAGTTCCCCTGACCTTGATAAGTATATGTAGCACTCTGGATGTATTGATGATTGGGAAGGAAATAAATAATTCTGTGTTGAATAGTTAACGTGTAGAGTCTCCTTCTGTGACCAAGTTACAAGGCTGTATCTGAACTAAAATTAGGACGGTGATATTTCTCACAATAGAGGCCAATTGTTGACTTACATGAGGTCAACAGAAGGAAAACGTTATAACATATTATACATAAAAGGACAGTCTTGCAGATTCCCAGTAAATGAAGACTTGTCTTCCACTAACACTGATCGATGAGCTGGAGGGAAAGGTCAGGTGGTCTGGAGATCACAGAGGGGAAAGAGGCTGGAGGGATAATCAATGGAAGAGTAAAGTTAATCATGCCTGGAGGCAAGGAATCAGAAGCACTGAGAGCCAACAGCGTCAGGAGGCAAAGGGTTGTAGGTATGCTGTGTTGCAGTAAGAGAGAAAGGAGTCTGACTCAAGTGGCATCCATTTGGAAAACTGTTTACTTGTTCACATGCATGTGTTTTAAACATTCCTCCCAGAAACCCCCTCACACTGCAAGATAGAAAAAAAGTCATCTTCCAGACCACGGTTTGCCCCACAGTCAGAGCCCTCCTGGTTGCTGATGTCAGCGGTTCAACCGCAACTTTGAGCTGGTTTGCACTGCATTTCGGTGAGTTGCCTCATGCCCCCCCCCCCACCCCCAAACCAGCGATCTGAGGCTCTAGTTGTTTAGGTGGCCATCCTTGCCTTTGTGGTGCAGGCACTGTTACTGGTCAGTCGAGGTCTCAGTGTACTGGTCTGAGGCAGTCAATGCTGAATGTCTCTTCACACCCGCTGATGTCTAGGACACAAGTCATGCCGTTGTGGCGTACCACCTTGAACACCCCTTTAAAGGAATGCTGTAGAGGCAATCTGTGAGCGCATCTCCGGACAAAGATGTTGTCACAGCCCTATAAGTCCTTAGGCACAAAGGGTATCGTAGTGCAATGGCAGGACATTGGAATTTGGGCTAGTTTACCAAGCCAATCACACAGTTTGTTGAGGACCTCTTCCTGCCAGTGAACTTCGGGCACTATGAGTGAGGCGCCGTATACCATCTCTGCTGATGAAGACTTCAAGTCCTCTTTAGGCACCTTTCGTATGCTGAACAGCACCCAGGGTAGTTTGTCTATCCAGTTTGTCTGGTGGTGGCGTGTCATCAGGGCAGTCTTTAAGTGCCTGTGAAAGCACTCAATCAGGCCATTCGACTGCAGGTGGTAGGCCACTGTGTGGTGGAGCTGTGCTCCCAGCAGGCATGACAGTGAGGATGTGAATTGCGGATGACAGAGGTGACATGGGTCAGGAATTGAAATGTACCACCTAGGTAGAAACAAGGGCCCTGGCGCACGACTCTGTGGAGGCATCTACTGGGGAATTGTCTCCGGCCATCTCATGAACTTGTCCACATTGGCGAACAAGTACCTTGATCCCCTCGATACCAGTAGGAGGACAACAATGTCTACATGCACATGCTCAAACTTCCACTGTGATGACTGGAGCAGACCCTTCACGTGCCGTTGTACCTTGGCGGTTTGGCAGTCTGTGCGTATTCTGGACTAGTGTCTGACCTGCTTTCGGAGGCTGTGTAAAAGTTACACAGCCTCCGAATAGTAAAGGAACTATTTGGAAATATTAAGGATACTTCAATAGTTCCTAAAGATGTAAAGAAGTCTAAGTCATCATCTCAACAGAAACCCAAGGGACGAACCTTTGTTACTGCTGTGTCAGATACAAGCACAGGAAAGAACAAGGAAACAAAGGAGATGGAAGATCAGACTGTTGAGGAAGGTTGTTTGTATTGCAAAGATAAGTATGCTTTAGAAAAATGTTCACAATTGGAGAAAAAGTCGTATTACAAGAAATTAACCTTTTTAAAGAAGAATGGAATATGTTTTAGCTGCTTGTGTAAAGGACACATCAGCAAAACTTGTAATAGGTGATTCTGTTGTGGTATATGCAGTTGAAAGCATCCCAAGGTACTGCATATTCAATGAAGTAAGGTTGAGAAGGAATTCAAACAATCAGAATCCAAGACTAAAGACACAGTCAGAGAGAATGCTTCAGCTTCAGTTCAGACAAACAGTCTTACTGGAGCCAGTGACAGAACTCTCTCAGTAGTTCCTGTGCAGGTTAATGCTAAAATGGGGAGCTTCATACTGAAGATCTACGTATTTCTTGATCCAGGAAGTACCGCATCATTTTGTACTGCTGAATTAATGAATAAACTTAATCTTCATGGAAAAAGATTACAGGTCTTATTGAAAACAATGAACAATGAAAGGAACATTGAATTTCATGTTAGAGATAGCAAAATTCATTGCTATTCAATCTGGCAATCTTCCAAGTGTATATACGCAGAAGATTATGCCTGTGAATAAGGAGAATATTCCATATCAGGATGATATCAAACAGTGGGGCCATCTAAAAGATGTTTGCTTACCTAAGATTGATGCCAAGGTTGAGATGTTAGTTGGATTAGATGTACCAAAGGTTCTCAAACCTCTAGAAGTAATAAGGAGTCAAAATGGCAGACCTTATGCTGTGAGAACTGTTAGGTCTGCTTTGTTCATGAATGAGTGAGTCAGACACCAGACTGAGTCGAAATCAAGCTTCTTTGTTCTTTATTACCGGATTGTAACACTTGCAACTAACAGTGTTAGTTGGAGAAGGCGCATTCTGCCGTTATCAGCAAGTGGTGTTTTTTTTATACCTCAGGATACGTACTTAGTAAATTATCATACCATGACATTGTCCAATGAATAAACTGTTGCTATCCTTCTCTGTTAGTCTGCTGCACATCATTCTTGTTAGTGCAAAGCTTATCTTGAGTGTACAAGGTCACATCTGCATTCTGTTACTCCTTAGTACTGGGTGACTCCGTCTCCGGTCCCATCTCATGATGTTTTTACCTTACAGAACCTTGCTTGGATGGTCAATTAACAGACCATTAGGAGAAAAAATGAATAATGATCAGGAGACGTTGAACGTGAATGTCAACAGAATTTCAGTTGTGAAACTTAATGATCTCTGGGAACAACAGTTTAAAAATAATTTTCCTGAATGTCTCAAAGATATTCAAGAACCTTCAAAGAAGGACAAGCAGTTTCTGGATTTAGTTTCAAATTCTGTTACATATGTTGATGGCCATTAGTGTGTAGCATTACCTTTAAAGAAAAGGGAAATTTATATGCCAGATAATAAAATAATTGCAGAACAGCGTATGCTGAATTTAAAGAGAAAATTCAAGAGGAATTCTTCCTTTCATTTGGAATTTACAAATGTCATGTTGCACATGATAGCCAAGGGGTTAACAAAGATGGATGACTGCCCAGGAGAGCGCACAATTCGGGAAAAGCTCAAAGTGACGTGCATGCCAGCCTGGAAACATGAATGGCTAGAAAGAAGGAATCAGCGAGGATCTGTGGCGCTAAAACCAATTCCAGTGAAAACAGATGGGGAAGAATTTGGAAAATAAGTACCTGACTGTCAAACAAATGTAAAAGTCTCTCCACAAAAGCAACAGAGTAGGCAAGTCCTATTCCTGGTGGTTCATTTTCATCAGCCACATCGTCATCATTTTCAAAAATTGCTGCAAAGTCCAAATCTCCTGGAGTAAGAAGGAAAAGAATATCCCCAATTCCATTTCAGAATGGATGTGTAACTCCTCCTAGGAGAGGTCCTTCGCCTGATGGCTTCTCACCTTACAGCCCTGAAGAAACTATCCATAGAATCAAGAAAGTAATGAGTGGAAAATGGTTAGCCTGGGCGGATATTATGACATATTACATCATAATCACTATGGTAACACTACAAACAATTGTTCTCTTAAAGGGATATGCACAAAATTACTAAGAATCCTGTTACGAGCTCAGAGGACCCCAAAACACAGCAGCAATAGATATTCACCAAGACAAATGGTTACTTAATCAAAGGTTGCTTTTAATTATCTTTAAACATGAAAACAGAATCGCACTTTAATTTATCATGATTGACTTAACTAACCTAACTTAACCCCTTTCTAATTCTAAGTGCACGTGTCTGTAATGTGTATGTGCAAGTTCAGAAAAATTATTTGGTTCATAGTCAAATCTCACTTCTCATTCCTCCAAGTTCACTGGTTGCAGGCAATTCTTATATTGTGCACAGGATTTAACATTTATAAAGTTTACCAGGCTTTGGTAAATGGTTACCGCTCAAGAAGGTTCTTGTCAGTTTTCAGAGAGATATTTGTTGTTCCAGGACACCCACAACTGATTCCTTTTTAATCAGCCACTTCAGTTTCTTGCTGATGAATCTTGCCCCCTCAGGGTTCTCCAGATGATCACCTCTTTCTTTCAGGTCACCACAGAGTGGCTTTTGTTTCTCCTATTTCAACATTAGACAGCCAGTCCTCTCTTCTTGCATGAACCACAAGGGCTTTGACCAGGCTGAACTAAGCACTCACAACCCATCTTCCAAATGGGGTTTTCCACAAGCTTGCCAGCTTGTCCTGTTCCAGTCTCAGTTGCTGCTGCTGACTGTAAAACTGTAGAACTGATCTGTCTCTCTCTCTCACACACAGAGAGAAAAAAATCTATTTTACTCTCTGTGCTTGCAAAAACACATGACCCTCTTAGAAAAGCAAGTTCCACTCGACAATCTGCGGCTCCAACAAGTTCTTTTTTCTGTTTCCTTTTTGAAAACAACAATTCATTAGTGAAGTCTCTTGGGCACTCTCCAAAGCTTCTGCAATGATTCTGGAGCCAATATATCTAACATTAGCAGAGCTCCAGTATTTTAAATAAGATCTGTTTTAAAGTGTTTGTATGTGATCTACATTAAAAACCCTGTCCCAATTTATCTCCCAAAAAACATATCTATATTCTGTCACAATCAAAAACAGAGGGTTTTAACCTTTACAGGCCATATCACATGAATTTATTGGCGATAAGCTGTATGGTTGCCCTGATGGAGGGTGGGCTAAACTGTACAGGGTGTCAAAAATGTGGCATCTCCAAGCAACCAGGACATTGAGCCAAGGCTGTCTTGTGGATACATCACAAAGGAGTGTTGGACCCCCTAGTCTGATGGTGATGTCCTCCAGGAGAAGACCCAAGACCACAGCCCAGCATGGTGGGATCTCAGTGTCTTGGCGCTGATCTTCAGCTAGTGCCACATAGTCCACCCCGGAGATAGGGAATGCCCCACTTGTACGAAGGTGCAAGAAAGCACATTAGCAACCACATTGCTCTTCCCAGAGATGTGACATCGTAGTGGTAAACTCAGGGAGGAGAGGTTGCATTGTTGGTGGGCTGACCATGGGTCTGACACTTAGGCAAAGGTTAGGGGCTTGTGGTCAGTGAAGACAGTGAACACCCTTCCTTTGAGGAAATACCGAAAGTGCCAGAAGGCCAGATACAGGGCTAGCACCTCCCTGTCGAAGGCACTGTATTTGACCTCCAGGGGCATGGGGGTTCATAGGTGCCAGCTGAAGAACACCAGGGGCTTCCATCGGCCATCGATAAACTATCCCCAGATGCCACCCACTGCCGAGATAGAGGCGCCCACCATGAGGGAGGTTGAAACGCCTATTTGGGGGTGGACCTGGAGTGTGGCGTTCACCAGGGTGTCCTTTCCAGATGAGAGAAGAAACAGGGGTTGACAGATGCAGGCTGCCAAAGGTAAAAGGCAGCAGTAAAACTTCACCAACCCCACAAACTCTTGTAGATCCTTAACTGTGTCAGGTCTAGCAAACTGAATGATGGCTTCCACCTTTGCCAGCAACAGGATTGCGGTTGCTGGGGTGCCCTAAGAAGTCAATAGTTAACAACCCAAATTGGCACTTGGCAGGGTTTATTGCGAGGCCAAAATCTTGCAGTTGGTAGCAGAACAGTCGCAGGTGTTCTAGGTGTTCTTTGCAGGAATGGCTGGTGATGAGCACGTCATCCAAGTAAACAAACGAAAAATCCATGTTTCGTCCCACGACGTCAATCAACTATTGGAATGTTTGTACTGCGTTTTCAGACTAAACGGCATTCTGAAAAACACGAAGAATCCAAACGGCGTCATCAGATCCGTCTTCTGTGAGGTCATCCAGGTGAACCAGAATTTGGTGGTAGTCACATACTAGGTCCATATTAGAGAAAGTGCGAGCCCCATGCAGGTTCGCAGTGAAATCCTGTATATGGGGCACAGGGTAGCAGACCGTGGTGGTGGCATTTTTCAGCCTTCTGTAATCACCACATGGTCTCCATCCTCCTACTGACTTAGGCACCATGTGGAGCAGGGAGCCCCATACACTGTCGGATTTGTACACAATCTCCATCTCCTCCATCTTCTGAAACTCTGAGCTTGTCCAGCAGCAGACTGTGAGTCCAGGAATGGACTGGAGGTCCCTGCATGAGGATGTGGTGTGATGCGCCATGCTTGGGTGTTTCCAAAGAGAACTGTGGTATTGTGTCTGGAAGCTCTGCAAGAATTCTTGTGAATTTGTTCCCTGAATATGTTATGGAGTCTGGATGCAGGGCGGGTAGCTTGGCCTCCCCCATGGAGAATGTCTGAAAAGACCTAGTGTTTACTAACCGTCGCCCCTTCAAGTCGACCAGCAGTGAGTGGGCTCTGAGCAAATCCACTCCAACCAGTATGAATATCCAAGTAAACGTTGGCACCATCCACAGGGGTATGGTTCGAGTACCATTTGTGCATATGGCACTGTTGTTTACTGCTGTCTGCACTGGCCTTGCCTTTCGATTCCACGTATCATAGCCGGAAGGAGGGAGGACACTGATTTCAGCTCCGGTGTCCATCAGGAACTTGAACCCAGAGCGCTTGTCCCAGATGTAGAGTAGGCTGTACCGAGGCCACCTGCCATAGCCATTAGCGACAGCCAGCTGTCGCATTTCCCGGAAACCCACATGGAGTTCGGCAATGGCGCGCTCAGGGACCCCACCATTGGTGAGAATCAGCTCTGGGGTCATCCTTGTTCAAGGGTATGTACTGCCTCGCAGTTGGGGTTGGTGGAGCCTAGGCCTTTTGGCGTGACACAGCACTAATCTCAACAGGGCATCCGCCTTGCTGCTTCATGCATCACAGGATGTCTGCGCGGGCAGCTTAGGTGACTGCAGGGGTTGCTAAAATTCTCATCGGCTAGTATGAGGTAGATGTCTTCGGGCATCTGCTATAGAAAAATTTGTTCAAAGAGAAGGCAGGGGTTAAGGCTGTCTGCCAGCGCCAACATGTCACTCATTAAAGACAATGGTGCGCAGTCACCTAGGCTGTCCAAATGCAGGAGCCGCGCAGCTTGATCGCGCGGGAGAGACTGAACATCCGGAGGTGAAAGGGTTTAATACCCTCATACTTGTCATTAGCCAGTGGCTGATGCAGGAAATTGATCACACAACCTGCCGTCTGCTGGTCGAGGACGCTCACCACAAAATAGTACTTGATGGCTTCTGCATCAACCTACCTAATTTGGAACTGCTCCTCAGCTTGTTCAAACTAGACCACTGGTTGAGTCATCCAAAAGGAAGGCAGTTTGAGGGAGGATGCACTTTGCAAGGCCGCGTTCTCCATGCCAGGTCCAGAATCCGTTGGGCCCATCAGGGTCACCAATATAGTCGCACTGTGTTGCAGCGAGAGGAAGGAGTCTGACTCAAGTTCCATCCTGTTGGAAAACTTATTTGTTAACATATGCACATTTTAACCATTCCTCCCAGTTACCCCCGTGCCCCAGAAATAACTTCATTTTCCAGATCACAGTTCACCCCACAGTCAGAGCCCTCCCAGTTGCTGACGTCAGCGGTTCACCCGCAACTTTCTGAACAAGCCACCGCAAGGTGAAGAAATTGGTATCACTGGAAGTCTAAAAGCACCAGCTCTATCAAGAAAATCTTGATTTAATTTTTCTTGCATTGGTTGCGTCGCCGATGATATCTTTCCATTCCCCACTCTCATAGTAATCACACATTTGTATCATGCCAGGAAGCATCCAATCAAATTTCATATAATGTATCATTGTGTAGTTACTTTCCTGGATTTAAATTATATCTTGAAAGGATCATAAAGATTAACGTAATAACAAAGAAAGAATTCATAATGTATAGAGGCGTTATGGCAGCACTACAACTCCCAGAAGGCATCAAACCAGCCATGTGACATCAGCATGTGCCAAACACGTGATTCGGACTCTTAAAAGGTTGCACAGGTGATGAAGAGTAAATCCATTTGATTCACTCTAAAAACATCTTGTGTGGTTTTTTCGATGTGTCCACTGCATTTCCAATGGCCACAAATGTATCTTTCATGACTTCATTGAATATAAGAGTACTTTGCAGTTAATGGATTTTGGAAATGACGCTACCTTTGTAATGTAGGGAACACACAGCTACCTTTAATGAGTATCAATGGAATAATAATTAAATAACTGCAAAGGTTACATTAGTTGTAGGATAATATACAAAATAATACAATGGAATTTTTTTCAAGTTCATATGACAAGTTACACTGAAATTTGGTCACAGATTTGAAAGGCAGCAGCTTGACAATGAAGCACTCCCTCAATGCTACATGTCTGGCCTATACTGCATTATATTCAATTAATTCAAGGGATATGGACTTTGCAGGCTGAGCCAGATGTTAAGTACCCATTCTTTGTTGCCCATGAGAAGATGGTGGCAAGCTGTCTTCTTCATTTATGGATAATGATGAAGAAACAGCAAAATATTTTCAGGTCAGCATGTGTGTGCTTCAATTTAAAAAGGAGACGCATTTCTTGAAAACATTCTGTCGAAAGAAATTTTGTAAATGAAAGCAGCTAGACAAAATACATAATGGACATTTTTTGCAGTCTTTTACTAAGCAATAAGTTTGGCATGCTATTTACTTATTGTGGAAAAATTGCTTTTTTAACGTGAAAAATGTACAGAGGTATTAATGTATATGGTCAGTTCTTTGATGGGGACTTTGATCCAATAAACTTTCATCAAGTCATGCTTCATGCCAGACTTGAAACTATCAAAACTTATACAAGCAAGAAACCAATTAAGAAACATAAGAGGTTTGGAGAAGAACTTCACGATACAAGAGAAGAGCAGAGGTGGAATAGAAATTGGGACTCATTCCAATGTTCAAAGGAAAAAAAAGATGAAATGAACATCAAATCATAATTAATAGATTACAGCAGTTGAAGGGAAATGTCCCCAAGCATATTCACTGCCCGAAATACCAAATATTAGATCTGAGAAATATACTTTTAACATGTGATGTGAATGCATATCCAATCAACATTTTAGTAGCTTTTTTTTGTTTCATTGAACAAATAATTTATGGAAATTATATACAAATACAATTCTCTTTGGATTATTCTTTGGTTTACGAGTTACATTGAAAATAGACTGTTTTTAAACAAAAATTACAACTTTCTGATGGGTTGGAAGATCAGAAAGCAGTATACTCAAATTAATTTGGGGTATGGGCCATAAAATAAGTTCAACTCACCCATTCCATTGATTTATTTGATAATACTTATCGACCAATTGATGAAGGGTGTGCCAGAACATCAATTGGGCCAAAAGCGTGTGCCAGAACATGTGGAATTGTAGCAAATTTGGAAACAATTTTAAGATGAAAATGAACTGCAGACAAGTAGAGATTTATTTATGCCTTGCTGAAATCAGTAAACATTCTTCGGGAGATTATTTTTCCTGATGACAGAAGGATAGATTCTTCAGCCGACCACAAGAAAAGGCATGACTGGAGATGGCTGCAGACTGGCTGAAATGTGGCCTATATTCCTGGCCACATTGACAAAAGCAGAATTAGTATCAAGTTTATTGCCATGAAATGTGTTACTTTGCGGCAACAGTATTGTACAGAACAAGATGCAAAATTACAATTCTGTAAATACAAGATTTTTTTTAAATAGTGCAAAAAAGGAGAAAAGTGAAGTAGGGTCCATAGGTCCATAGTCCATTCAAAAATCTAATGGCAGAGGGTAAGAAAATGTTTTTATAATGTTGAGTGTGTGTCTTTAGGCTCCTGTACTTCCTTCCTAATGGTAGCAGTGAGAAAAAGACATGGCCTGGATGGTGAGACGGCCTGAAATCAGCTTAGTCCAGCTTGTCTGCTCCACCATTTAATCATGAGATGATCTATTTTTCCACTCAGTCCCCACTGTCCAGGTTTCTCCCCATAACTTTTGATGCCCAGGCTAATCAAGAACCTATCAATTTCTGCCTCAACTACACCCAGTTACTTAACTGTGTGATGAATGTGCTATGATTTTCTTTCTTTGGCTTGGCTTCGCGGACGAAGATTTATGGAGGGGGGAAAAGTCCACGTCTGCTGCAGGCTCGTTTGTGGCTGACAAGTCCGATGCGGGACAGGCAGACACGGTTACAGCGGCTGCAGGGGAAAATTGGTTGGTTGGGGTTGGGTGTTGGGTTTTTCCTCCTTTGCCTTTTATCAGTGAGGTGGGCTCTGCGGTCTTCTTCAAAGGAGGATGCTGCCCGCCAAACTGTGAGGCGCCAAGATGCACGGTTTGAGGCGTTATCAGCCCACTGGCGGTGGTCAATGTGGCAGGCACCAAGAGATTTCTTTAGGCAGTCCTTGTACCTTTTCTTTGGTGCACCTCTGTCACGGTGGCCAGTGGAGAGCTCGCCATATAACACGATCTTGGGAAGGCGATGGTCCTCCATTCTGGAGACGTGACCCATCCAGCGCAGTTTAATGTTAAACTTTATTTCATTATTATATGTCTTAATAAGGTTATTTTGTGGGATTAGTTTCAGGGTAACAAAGGCAATATATTTGCATTTTTTTTAAAAAGAGAGATTATTTCAAGATGGCAACTGATATCATCTCAGAGACAGAAGTTTGCTGTTACTACGGTTGAAGCAGAGAGTGAAAGATTTTATGATGGTTCTTGTGAAAATGTTACAGAGTCCAGAGGACCCCCAAAACCAGCAGCAATAGATATGCACCACAACACAGGGTTACTTAAACAAAAGTAGTTTTTAATTATATTGGAACAAGTAAACAGAATTAATCTTTAACTTATTACTTAACCTACCTAACCCACTTAATTCCCCCCCCCCCCAATACTAAACGCAGGTGTGTGTAATGTATATTTAAGATTAGAAAAATTATTTGGATCACAGTCCAATCTCACTAGTTGCAGGCAATTCTTGTACTGTGCACAGAAGTTAGCATTAACAAAGTTCACCAGGCTTTGGTGTTTAACAGGCAAATGATTATCACTCAGGAGGGTTCTTGCTAGTTTTCAGAGAGAGATTCCTTTTGTTCCAGGACATCTGCACCTGATTCCTTTCCAATCAGTCTTGCCGATGAAAGTTGCCCCCTTCAGGTTTCTCCAGATGATCCTCTTTCTTTCGGATCACCTCAGACAGCTAGTCTTCACCTTTGACCAGACAGCCTTCCAAAGGTTAGCCAGCTTTGTCCTTCTGGAACTGATTTCCGTGTCTCTCCTCTCTGTTTCACTCCTCCCTCTCTGAGAGCAAAATTGTTCTTCCCCCTGCCTGCAAAAATCATATGCTCTCCCAGGCAAGCTGTATTCTACAACTTTGTTGCTCTCCTTGCAAAAAGCATTCTGCAAAAGTCCTGCAAAAATTCTGTTTTAAAATGTGTTGTGTGCAAGCTACTCTAGCAATTCATCCCAAGCCACCTCTAAATACTCTGTTACAATACTGAGAACAAAGGACTATTTTCTTAGAAGTATTTGCTGTTCCATCCCAGACAACTCGAAAGCAGGAGAGAAACAAATAGACAATTACTTTGATTTTAAGTTTAGGAAGACAAAGATTAAATTATGTTTTTTAAGCATAAAATGTTAAAAGGTTCAGAAGGACTTCAAAGGCTGGCATATGTCATACCATGTGACATGAGAGATTTGCAAGAAATATATTATTGAAATTAGAGACTTTTTTGGATCAGTTGAAGAGAAGGCCATCCTGTCTCGACAGGAATGGAAAAGTAACCACCAATTCCTTCAGGCCTACCAGATAATGACTGCTGATGTCTTTCCCATTGCATTCTAATCCGTCATGCTCACTATTGCAAACCATCTCAAAGTAATTCCTTGACACTTCCAATCCACTTACATAGACTGGAAATCACTGTACCAATAGCCTAGTCTTCTGAATCTTTGGCTTGGCTTCGCGGACGAAGATTTATGGAGGGGGGAAAAGTCCACGTCTGCTGCAGGCTCGTTTGTGGCTGACAAGTCCGATGCGGGACAGGCAGACACGGTTGCAGCGGCTGCAGGGGAAAATTGGTTGGTTGGGGTTGGGTGTTGGGTTTTTCCTCCTTTGCCTTTTATCAGTGAGGTGGGCTCTGCGGTCTTCTTCAAAGGAGGTTGCTGCCCGCCAAACTGTGAGGCGCCAAGATGCACGGTTTGAGGCGATATCAGCCCACTGGCGGTGGTCAATGTGGCAGGCACCAAGAGATTTCTTTAGGCAGTCCTTGTACCTTTTCTTTGGTGCACCTCTGTCACGGTGGCCAGTGGAGAGCTCGCCATATAACACGATCTTGGGAAGGCGATGGTCCTCCATTCTGGAGACGTGACCCACCCAGCGCAGCTGGATCTTCAGCAGCGTGGACTCGATGCTGTCGACCTCTGCCATCTCGAGTACTTCGACGTTAGGGATGAAAGCGCTCCAATGGATGTTGAGGATGGAGCGGAGACAACGCTGGTGGAAGCGTTCTAGGAGCCGTAGGTGATGCCGGTAGAGGACCCATGATTCGGAGCCGAACAGGAGTGTGGGTATGACAACGGCTCTGTATACGCTTATCTTTGTGAGGTTTTTCAGTTGGTTGTTTTTCCAGACTCTTTTGTGTAGTCTTCCAAAGGCGCTATTTGCCTTGGCGAGTCTGTTGTCTATCTCATTGTCGATCCTTGCATCTGATGAAATGGTGCAGCCGAGATAGGTAAACTGGTTGACCGTTTTGAGTTTTGTGTGCCCGATGGAGATGTGGGTGGGCTGGTAGTCATGGTGGGGAGCTGGCTGATGGAGGACCTCAGTTTTCTTCAGGCTGACTTCCAGGCCAAACATTTTGGCAGTTTCCGCAAAGCAGGACGTCAAGCGCTGAAGAGCTGGCTCTGAATGGGCAACTAAAGCGGCATCGTCTGCAAAGAGTAGTTCACGGACAAGTTTCTCTTGTGTCTTAGTGTAAGCTTGCAGGCGCCTCAGATTGAAGAGACTGCCATCCGTGCGGTACCGGATGTAAACAGCGTCTTCATTGTTGGGGTCTTTCATGGCTTGGTTCAGCATCATGCTGAAGAAGATTGAAAAGAGGGTTGGTGCGAGAACACAGCCTTGCTTCACGCCATTGTTAATGGAGAAGGGTTCAGAGAGCTCATTGCTGTATCTGACCCGACCTTGTACCACTCTAGTAAATTACATGTTTTCATGTAATTTGTTATACTGTACAATAATGAATCGATGATGTCGATTCGACAGCATCGAGTCCACGCTCCTGAAGATCCAGCTGCGCTGGATGGGTCACGTCTCCAGAATGGAGGACCATCGCCTTCCCAAGATCGTGTTATATGGCGAGCTCTCCACTGGCCACCGTGACAGAGGTGCACCAAAGAAAAGGTACAAGGACTGCCTAAAGAAATCTCTTGGTGCCTGCCACATTGACCACCCCCAGTGGGCTGATATCGCCTCAAACCGTGCATCTTGGCGCCTCACAGTTTGGCGGGCAGCAACCTCCTTTGAAGAAGACCGCAGAGCCTACCTCACTGACAAAAGGCAAAGGAGGAAAAACCCAACACCCAACCCCAACCAACCAATTTTCCCCTGCAACCGCTGCAATCGTGTCTGCCTGTCCCGCATCGGACTTGTCAGCCACAAACGAGCCTGCAGCTGACGTGGACTTTTTACCCCCTCCATAAATCTTCGTCCGCGAAGCCAAGCCAAAGAAGAACAATAATGAATGAAATAATACATCAAAATCTGAAAATGGATGATTTATTTCAATGCAACAGTGCTCTGCCCAAGTGTGAGTACCGTGTTTGGTACCTTACTTCCAGTATGGTATCCAAAGAGGACAACTGTAGCAAATGGTCACCATAATTATGTCCAAATTAAGACATGCAAAGTAGGCAGTTCATGATGTTAATCATCATGTATCATTACTACCATATAGGATTTCCCATATATGCCATGTTCTTAACCTTCTTCTGATGAACAATTAATGGGATCATCATTTATTTCAGTTGTTGGCTGATTGCCTCTTCAAAACAACTAATCCTCTGTGATTTTAGACCTCTGATGTTGTTAACATCTAAAGAGGCAAATTCCCAGTCAAAAAGAGCTTATTTATAATTTAAATTCAGAGATATAGCACAATAATAGGGCCTTCTAAACAGACCCAAATGACCAATTAACCTACTGACCTTGTATGTCTTTGCAACGTGGCAGGTAACCCATGCAATTATAGGAAGAATGTATAAATTCTTTGCAGACAGTGCTGGATTCAAACCCAGGTTGCTGCCATTGTCTCCTTTCATCTATTGTTCTCTCTCATTCCCTGTCTTTCATTCCACAGAGCCAAAATCAATTCTCCTTTCCTCCTTTCATATCCAATTAATATTTTTTGGCTGTGTATCTGGAATCCACCCCTGCCATTATTTCCTTCTTAATCTCGTGTTTAATTAAGATTCCTGCTGCTTTTTACTTAGACCTTGAAGAGGAGCTCAGTCCCAAAACATCGGTAATACATCGTTACTTCCTATGGACGCTGCAAGTCCGGCTGAGTTCCTCCAGCAATTTTGTGTACTTGATTACAATCTCAGTGTCTGCAGATTTTAGTGTTTCACAGGCTCACATCTTCTTTGGCTTGGCTGCGCGGATGAAGGTTTATGGCGGGGTAATGTCCACATCAGCTGCAGGCTCGTTTGTGGCTGACAAGTCCGATGCGGGACAGGCAGACACGGTTGCAGCGGTTGCAAGGGAAAATTGGTGGGTTGGGGCTGGGTGTTGGGTTTTTCCTCCTTTGTCTTTTGTCAGTGAGGTGGGCTCTGCGGTCCTCTTCAAAGGAGGTTGCTGCCCGCCGAACTGTGAGGCGCCAAGATGCATGGTTTGAGGCGATATCAGTCCACTGGCGGTGGTCAATGTGGCAGGCACCAAGAGATTTCTTTAGGCAGTCCTTGTACCTCTTCTTTGGTGCACCTCTGTCACGGTGGCCAGTGGAGAGCTCGCCATATAACACGATCTTGGGAAGGCGATGGTCCTCCATTCTGGAGATGTGACCTACCCAGCGCAGTTGGATCTTCAGCAGCATGGATTCGATGCTGTCGGCCTCTGCCATCTCGAGTACTTCGATGTTAGGGATGAAGTCGCTCCAATGAATGTTGAGGATGGAGCGGAGACAACACTGGTGGAAGCGTTCTAGGAGCCGTAGGTGATGCCGGTAGAGGACCCATGATTCGGAGCCGAACAGGAGTGTGGGTATGACAATGGCTCTGTATATGCTAATCTTTGTGAGATTTTTCAGTTGGTTGTTTTTCCAGACTCTTTTGTGTAGTCTTCCAAAGGCGCTATTTGCCTTGGAAAGTCTGTTGTCTATCTCGTTGTCGATCCTTGCATCCAATGAAATGGTGCAGCCGAGATAGATAAACTGGTTGACTGTTTTGAGTTTTGTGTGCCCGATGGAGATGTGGGGGGGCTGGTAGTCATGGTGGGGAGCTGGCTGATGGAGGACCTCAGTTTTCTTCAGGCTGACTTCCAGGCCAAACATTTTGGCAGTTTCCACAAAACAGGACGTCAAGCACTGAAGAGCTTGCTTGAATGGGCAACTAAAGCGGCATCGTCTGCAAAGAGTAGTTCATGGAGAAGTTGCTCTTGTGTCTTGGTGTGAGCTTGCAGGTGCCTCAGATTGAAGAGATTGCCATCCGTGCAGTATCGGATGTAAACAGCGTCTTCATTGTTGAGGTCTTTCATGGCTTGTTTCAGCATCATGCTGAAGAAGATTGAAAAGAGAGTTGGTGCAAGAACGCAGCCTTGCTTCACACCATTGTTAATGGAGAAGGGTTCAGAGAACTCATTGCTGTATCTGACCCGTCCTTGTTGGCTCACATACCACCTTAATTAAACACAAATCATTATCTCTTATCAATTTCAACTCAAACCCTGTACTTTTAATTAACTGCTCCATAGGAAGATCTTCAGAAGAGGAAACTGCAAACATTCACCTTCAGAAGGGCAACTAGGAATTGTTAAATTATTTGCCTTGCCAGTGGCAAACATTCCAGTTTTCACCATTGCAATTATTTTGAATCATATTAAATTTAGTGGAATATATTAAAACTTGATTTGGTTTTCACAGCTGTGAAATCATTTAACTATGATAAATAAAAAAATGATTAATACAACTTGCATGAGGCCATACGCTATATGGAAACTATTTCCTTGGAATACAATAGTATTTCAGTCATTGAAATCTATAATGTGTGGTCTTGAATTGACAGAACATTTGATCATTTTGTCATTGAAATGCAAATCATGTTTTTGATGATGAATGAGAGAGATATATTTCATTAAATCAAAAATGATTTCAAGTAACAAAAAGTAGTTTCCAAAAACAAAAATTGCTTCCTGGCACTGCAGCTTCCTAATGTAATCGTTTCAAAATGCAACTTACTGTTGATTGGGAAATTCCATTTATTGTTCTATTATTAAACCTGTCTATGCCTCATGCAGAAATTTGCACCAAAGAAACTCCAGAATTAAAAATTACATGACAAGTTCAACAGTATCAAATTCAACAGTTAGATTCTCACAATGTCTTGCAACAGACAAGTTTCTGTATGTTGTAAGCCAAATTACTCCTCAAGTCTGCTGTGAATTCAGGAAGATCATGGCTAATCCTTGAGCTCAAACTCTCACTTTTCTGCCCATTCTCCAGATAAATTGATATATTAATTGTGGTGCAGCAAGCAGACACAAAACAGAAAAGACTGTACTACAGGCTTTAATTCATTTAAAGTTTTGAACACCAGTTCCAGTCCTGATGGGTCCACGAGTGACTGGCCCAGGAGGGGCCATCCCAGGTTTATAGCCAGGTTGGTTGATTGACAGCCAGCCAGATGGAGTCAGTTTCCTAGGTGGTCTTCCTGCAGCTACAAAGGTCGTCCCCTGCAGTAGGCTGGTGGTCATATCACCACATTAATTCAAAAAATCCATGACAGTTTTAGCAATGAATATACCCACCAATATTTTTTTCATTAGTCCATCTGATTATATGATCATTTGAATGTTGGTGCTCTTTGAATAAATTCATAATTAGTTGACTTGGGTGACCGAAGGGAACATTGTCAGAACTGAGATACCAAGCATTAAAAAGAACCAAGAATAGAGGGTTGAATTAAGAGAAAGTTAAATAACTGAAGACAAGTTTTAGTTAATGGAGGTTTTTCAGTCCAGTGGAATGTAAACTGTAATATTCTGCCCCAACGCTCAGTGTTTGAAAATACTTCAAATAAATAGACACCTTGATACTTTCCAAGGCACACCAGGTGTTAAATCTGGTGAGTTTCTCCCCAGTTTTTAAACTGCTGATATCGCATTCAACAAGTGCCTCCATAGTGACACCACTGGCAGCAATCCATTACTGCACACATTGTGATAATGACTGACCAATCAAGTGACCGCATAGAAGATCAAGTGTATTCATCTGGGAGGAGCTTAATCTCACAATGTTTTCAAAGACATCACATCCTACCTGGTTCTCTCAGGTAAATAATGCATTCACAGGATCAGGTTTTCCAAGGCTGCCATTACAAATAAAAAGGCAAGCTCATGATTACAGTTTGGTGAGAGATGAGTAAAACTAATATGAAAATATGAGAGATGAATAAAGCCAGTATGAATAGGATAAGGATAGATAATAGATAATAGAATGTAGGAAGTAAAGTTAGTCTGAATAAGATAAGGGTCTTCTAGCCTTTTAGACAGAATTAGCAAGTTCTGCATATAAGAAGTTAGTAAGCCCTGAGTGTCGGGAAGGTGTGAATAAGGACAAGGGCAGGTTTGTAAATAAGGACAATAAGGACAATGACATGATGGGACACCAACAGGATACCCCCTGGTCCCCCAAGTTCACAGAAACAGCACGTAGGCAGACAGGATTGCCTAATGCCAAACATCCAGGAGGCAGAAGAATGTTAGGGGGGGGAGGGTACCTCTACACTGAAGTGAACTGTATAAAAGTTGGGTGAGCCCCAGTATGTGTGTGTATTCCCATGGTAAGGGGAAAGCACCCAACTTTGCATTGTTGTATAATAAATGTTCTTTGTTCTCAATTTTTGTCTCGAGCAATTTCTGTGAAGGTACTTCTGTTTCTCACAGTTTCCAGTCACCCACGATCTACATGGTGGTCAAGGTTACATTGATTCTCCACTTCATTTACTCCGGAGCATTCCAAATAGCTGTAGCAGATCTCTACAGCGTCACCCACATTTGCTACTGCCCACTGCTTCAAGCATCCAGGGTGTGTATTCACAAAGAAATTATGTCATTTATTTTGATTTCAAGGAGGAGAAAGTACCAAGAGCATTCACCAAGCTTCGTTCACCTCCCACAAAAGGATATAGATATACTTATTCCCATTAAAGGCCTGGACCTTTGTTCTGAATGGTAAAGGTTTTCACTGTGTGGAGAGTGTGCCTTTAAGAGTGGATGCCCTTCATCATTACAACACAGCAAAATATTAGCAACTGCATTCAGTTGAATGCAGACACATCAGGAAATTCTCAGGTCCCATATCAGTATTTCTTGCTAGTTGTAAAACACTCTAATCCAATTTTACACTTATTGATTGGCAATATTTTTTAGGGAGACCAGAATTATACGAGAGATATAAATTGCAACAGTTTGTCAGCATGCTTTGGTTATTTTGTAAATAATTTGTCTAAAATTGAAGTGAATCTCCTCCTCCAAATGCATAACGACTTTTCCAAAGACTGAATTTTATTTGATTGCATTTAGTTCAAATAAAAAGGCAAGCTCATGATTACAGACCAGCTACTCGGTGATTTGCTTAATTTAAAGGTTCTTTCCACCTTTTAATATCATCTAAAAAGCATTTTAAAAGTTCCTATAGATGCCATTTTGAAATAATTTGCTGCAATGCAATTGGAGATACAGGTGAAATCATCTTAACATTTGGTACTAATAAATATATCATTTAAACAGCATTTCAACCTGCCTCAGATGGCATATGCCAGATCATTCTTGCCTCTCACAGAAAACTGAAATAGGGCTGTCGTCTTTGACAGGGCAAGTGTTTTTGCCACTTTCCTAAAGGAAAGGAATAATAGCAGGAGCGAGCTGTGTGCCATTTACCCAGTATACCCAAGTGATTCACATCTCAACAGTGAAACCCACAAAGCCGTATGAAATTCTTTTTGAAAAGCTTTAACATTTTTGAGCACTTCAGTGCCAGTGTGAACAATTGGAAAGAGGAAATGTTAACAAAAGAATAAAGATTATATCAGAGTGTGAGAGATGAGTAAAACTGATATAAAAATATGAAGATGAGGAAACTAATATAGATATATGGGTAAATGAATAAAGCCAGTATGAACAGGATAAGAAATGGATATTAGAATGTAGGAAGTAGAGTTTTAGTCTGAATAAGATAAAGGTCTTCTAGCCCCAGATAGAATTAGCAGGTTTGCATATGTAATTAGAAAGCCTTATAGACAGTATTAGCCAGTTCTACATGAAGAGGACACAGCCCTGAGGGTCGGGAAGGTGTAAATTAGAACAAAGACAGGTTTGTGAATAAGGACAATGAGGATAATGACATGATGAGACACCGACAGGATGCCCCCTTGCACAGAAACAGCACGTAGGCAGGCAGGATTGCCTAATGCCAAACCTCTCCAGGAGGCAGAAGAATGTAAGGGGGAGGGTATTCCTATACTGAAATGAACTGTATAAAAGTTGGGTGAACCCCAGTGTATGTGTGTATTCCCAGGGTAAGGGGAAGCACCCAACTTTGCATTGTTGTATAATAAATGTTCTTTGTTCTCAATTTTTGTCTCGAGCAATTTTTGTGAAGGTACTTCTGTTTCTAACAAATGTGGGCTCGCCCGGGATCCCACTCCCTCCATTGACAGAGTGCCCGACGACGCGGGTAGGTGCACCCCAGCTGATTCAGCTGGACTCACGGACGAAGGGTGACTGGTCAGTGGATGAAGCGAGTGATATCCGAGAAGAGGCATTGAGAACAAACAACGAGAGGACGTTAAGGAAGCGCGCTAGAACTAGCTACTGGACCTCGGTAAGAGAAATTTTACTTACCTGTTAGTATGGGAGGTGTGAGTAATAAGGAAGAGAGTCCTAGTGAAGGATGAGAGGATCAGATAACCAAGCAAAGCCCATTGGGATTAAAGTTATCTGATTGGGGTGCGGGGAGAACGTATGAGAAGGACAAATGGACCATGGTCAGGTATTGTTGTTTGGAATGGGTTAAAAGCCCGATTAAGGGGAGCTCTGTATATTAAGGGGAGCTCTGTATATTGGCCAAAGCTCAGATCCGAGGATGACTGGATGTGTCAAGCATTGGCTCTATCAAAAGCAAAGAGATAATCTTGAGAGCAGGGAATATGCAGCCTGCTGGCTCAGGGAATCGTTTGATCAACTGGTTTTGAATGAAAAGGAGTGCAAGGACAAGAGAGATGAGGAACCTTTTGTCCCTGAACCACAAGGATGGGATGTGTTACATTCCCTTCCTCTACCTTATGTTCCTCCTATGCTGGCTCCTATCTTTCCCCCCCCCCCCCTCCTATGCTCTACCCTTCTGCACCTTCCCCTCCTCCCCCACAGCTAGAGAAAAGAGAAGAAAGTAGGAGTGGTATGAAGACCCTTCACAAAGTACTCGATTACCACCTCTATTGACAAGAGAGAGAGGCGACTTTAATTCAGAGCAGTGTGAGACCCTCTGGGAAGAAAGGGCAGAACCCTTTGATTCATTTCCCAGAGAGCAGGAACCTAGACATAATAAGCCAGAAACTAACTGGATGAGACCTTTATGGGAAGTTCCCATGGGAGGGGGTCTCGGTTTTGTAAATATGCCCCTGACTAGTCCAGAGGTGTGTAATTTTAAGAGAGAATGCCCAATGCAAGCCAGGGAGATGCAACCTTACACACTGATGTGTTGGAATATAGGGGTTAATTAATCATAGAAAATATGTCTTATGTACTATTCAGTTTGTATACATGAATTCAGTACTATGTAACAATTTAATATTTACCTCAAGGTGAAGGGAAAAAGAGTAATGTAAGTAAGGGGCTGCAGCCAGTAATTGACCAGTTGGTGAAAGATGGTATACTCGAACCTTGTATGTCACCTTTTAATACCCCAATTTTACCTGTCCAAAAACCAGACAGTACCTATCGATTAGTGCAGGACTTGAGGGAGCTGAACAAAATTATTCTCACCCGTCACCCGGTTGTATCTAATCCCTATACAATAATGGGTAAAATCGATCCCCATAGTAAATGGTTTAGTGTGATTGACCTCAAAGATGCTTTCTGGACCTGTCCATTAGCAACAGAGAGCAGAGACATGTTTGCCTTTGAATGGGAAAATCCTTTTACTGGACGCAAGAATCAATACTGGTGGACGGTCCTTCCCCAGGGCTTTACAGAATCACCAAATTTATTCGGCCAGGTCTTAGAACAAATACTAGATGAGGCTCCTCGGGGAGAGAAAATTGTCAGTTGATACAATATGTTGATGATTTGTTAATTACAAGAAAAACTTACGAATTAGTTAAACAGTATACTGTTGAACTTTTGAATTTTCTGGAGAATAAGGGTCTTAGAGTGAGCGAATCCAAATTACAATTTGTTCAATCAGAAGTTAAATACTTAGGTCATCTGGTAAGTCAGGGAAGTAGGAAAATAAGTCCAGGGAGGATACGTGGTATTCTACAGATCCCCCCCTCCCAAGAATGCCCAAGAACTTAGAAATTCCTTGGTTTAGTGGGATACTGTAGAATCTGGATTGAAAATTATTCTAGCCTGGTCAGATTTCTCTATGATAAACTCACGATTCTAGGGGGTGAAGCTGTTGTCTGGACAGAGGAAGAGATTAAAGATTTTAACTTGGTGAAACAGTGCCTTATTAGTGCCCCAGTGTTGGCTTTACCCAACCTAAATAAGCCATTTGACCTATATACCAATGTGAAAGGAGGTGTAGCCACCGGAGTACTAACACAAGAGAGGGCAGGCTGTAGACAGCCAGTTGCTTTTCTGTCAAAAGTTTTAGACCCTGTTTGTCGTGGTTGGCCAGAGTGTGTGCAAGCCATCGCAGCCACTTCTATTTTAGTTGAGGAAGGACGAAAGATTATGTTTGGTGCCCCAATGATAGTTCACACCCCTCACACAGTCCGCAATATTCTCTTACAACGTGCTGGAAGGTGGCTCACAGACTCTAGAATTTTAAAATATGAAGCGATCCTAATGGATAGGGATGATTTGACCCTGATTACGAATAAAGAACACAATCCAGCAGCTTTCTTGTTTTCTCCAAATTCTGACAATACCATAAATGAGTTAAAGCATGTATGTTTAGAGGTAATAGATTTACAGACCAAAATTAGAGAGGATTTAAGTGATGAGCCTTTACAGGAGGGTGAAAGGTGGTTTATTGATGGATCTTCTCGTTGCATTGATGGCACTCGCTATAGCGGGTATAGTGTAGTGGATGGGAAAGAAGGAGTGGTGATTGAAGCCGGTCACCTTCCCGGTCATTGGTCAGCACAATCTTGTGAATTGTATGCCCTCTGTAGAGCTCTCCAGGGTATAGAGAACAAGGTGGGCACGATCTACACAGACTCAGAGTATGCTTTTGGTGTATTGCACACCTTTGGGAAGATCTGGAAAGAGCGGGGAATGATAACTGGAAAAGGACAAAAGTTGATCCATGAAAACTTAATTGTCCAATCTCTAGATGCTCTTACATTACCTGAGGAAATAGCTGTAGTTCATGTACGGAGCCATCAAAGTGGTGACAGTCCTGAAGCACAGGGAAACAGATAGGCAGATACAGCTGCCAAACAGGCTGCACTCACGGAGAAAATAGACATGCAGCTATTACTGCCCACCCCTGGAGTATCCTATTCATTCTATTAAACCTGGTGATTGGGTACATGTAAAAGCATGGCAAGATCACCAACTAAAACCTGTCTGGGATGGCCCCTATTGTGTACTTTTGATTACAGACACTGCCGTGCGAACAAAAGAAAAAGGCTGGAGCCACATCCAACGAATTAAACCAGCTACTGAACCACAGAATAACAACATTGATAATCTACCCTCCAGCTGGCATGCAGTCCTTCATCCTTCTGATCTGAAAGTTACACTACGCTGGGAAAAAGTGCCGTAATGTTGTTTTTACCATTTACTGTATTGTTTACTTGTTGGTTCCCAATTTCTGGGACGTCACTTAATTACTCACGATGTATTAAGTCCTCCTGGAATAGGGGCAGCAGAGGTGACAATTCTTTCACAGATATAAAGTATAGTCATAGTGGGATATGGGTTAATATAGGATCCCAACATGGACCAGGGGTACTGAACAGCTCTAGAGGAGTAGATTTGATTTGTATTTTGGCCTCTACAGGTATTAAAGAGAGGAGTTCTAAAGGGATAGCACAAAGGAGATGGTGGGACAAAGACAGACAGAATTGTAGTCAGGATTGTACATGTGGCAGAGATAGAGTTAATACATATGCTAATGTTCGCAGACAAGCTGCAACTCACAGGTTAAGTGACAAGAAACACCCCTCCCCAACTTGGTCTCCTGTAAAGCATCCTTTGGGTCACACAGACATTCGGAATGTTAAAAAAAACCACCACTGTAAGGGGAGTTCCAGCTGTAAACGAAGTAAGCTGCTCCAGAATACTAAAGCTGCTTGGCATTTAAATCGTTTAATCAGACTCCAGGCAGCCTTGGAGATCATCACCGAACAGATAGCAATGGCCCTGAATTTAGGGGCTGAAGAAAGACGACAGATACGAGCCACAGTTCAACAAAACCGCCTGGCTCTCGATTACTCGTTGGCTGCTGAAGGCAGCGTTTGTGAAAGACTGATTAATGACAATGCTCACAACGGTCAGGCGGTTAAAGACACTTCTTCAGGAGTTCGAAAATCTTCCCATGCCCAGGTTCAGACGTGGCAACCTTGGTCCGGTGTGGGATGGAGTAGACTTTTTATTGGTAACTGGAGTCTGATACCCACAGCCCTTATAGCAGCTGGACTCGCTATTCTGGCCATTATGGTGCTCCCCTGCCTAAAGACTTGTGTGCAGTATTTAATTCATCGAACCCCTCGTCAGAACACTATAACCCAAAGGATGTATGTTTCCCTAATTCTGTCTAATGATGCTGAGACTGCAGTTTGTTTACTGACTCGCTGGGAAAAAGACCAAGTTTGCAAGTAATACATTTCAGTTGAGAGATCAGTAATACTGATCTAAAAGAAAAGTGAGGATTGAGAGAGATGAGTAAAACTGATATAAAAATATGAAGATGAGGAAACTAATATAGATATATGGGTAAATGAATAAAGCCAGTATGAACAGGATAAGAAATGGATATTAGAATGGAAGTAGAGTTAGTCTGAATAAGATAAGGATCTTCTAGCCCCAGATAGAATTAGCAGGTTTGCATATGTAATTAGTAAGCCTTTAGACAGTATTAGCCAGTTCTACATATGAAGAGGACACAGCCCTGAGGTTCGGGAAGGTGTAAATTAAAACAGGTTTGTGAATAAGGACAATGAGGATAATGACATGATGAGACACTGACAGGATACCCCCTGGTCCTCCAAGTGCACAGAAACAGCAGGTAGGCAGGCAGGATTGCCTAATGCCAAACCTCTCCAGGAGGCAGAAGAATGTAAGGGGGAGGGTATTCCTATACTGAAATGAACTGTATAAAAGTTGGGTGAGCCCCAGTGTATGTGTGTATTCCCAGGGTAAGGGGAAGCACCCAACTTTCCATTGTTGTATAATAAATGTTCTTTGTTCTCAATTTTTGTCTCAAGCAATTTCTGTGAAGGTACTTCTGTTTCTAACAAGAGGAATATTGCTGGTATGAAATTTCCTCACTGCTGTTTGAGCCAAACAGGGTGGAAAGGATCATATTAACACCATTTTTAATCCTACCCGGCCTCGGTCGAGTGAGGCAGGCGGAGGCCCCGGTCCGGGCAGGGAGTGGGAGGCGGCGGCCCCAGTCCGGGCACAGGGAGAGCAGCAGCGGCCCCGGCCCCGGTCCGGGCGAAGGGTAGACGGCGGCGGCCCCGATACGGGCAGGAGCAAGGGGGAGACGGCGGCCCCGGCCTCGGTCGAGTGAGGCAGGCGGAGGCCCCGATACGGGCAGAGAGTTGGAGGCGGCGGCCCCAGTCCAGGCACAGGGAGAGCAGCGGCGGCCCCGGCCCCGATCCGGGCGAAGGGTAGACGGCGGCGGCCCCGATACAGGCAGGAGCAAGGGGGAGACGGCGGCCCCGGCTTCGGTCGAGTGAGGCAGGCGGAGTCCCCGATACGGGCAGAGAGTTGGAGGCAGCGGCCCCAGTCCAGGCACAGGGAGAGCAGCAGCGGCCCCGGCCCCGGTCCGGGCGAAGGGTAGACGGCGGCGGCCCCGATCCGGGCAGGAGCAAGGGGGAGATGGCGGCCCCGGCCTCGGTCGAGTGGGGCAGGCGAAGGCCCCGATCCGGGCTGAGAGTGGGAGGCGGCGGCCCCAGTCCAGGCACAGGGTGAGCTGCGGCGGCCTCGGCCCTGGTCCGGGCAGTATGGACCGACCTAGGAGGGGAGGCAGGCCCCTCCAGCCCGGGTAAGAAACCTGCATAGGAGAAGGCCACTCCGATATAAAACCTACGACCCAAGGACCTCGCTGCCACGTCCCAGCTTGCTTGGCCACGGCACACGAACCATGGGTGTAAAGGGTGGGGCCAGTACTGCGCACACTGCACTCCACCTAAAGGCTCCTTTGCGCAGGCCCGAGGACAGGTCCACGTCCTCCCCCTCCACGTCCTCCCCCTCCACGTCCTCCCCCTCCACGTCCTCCCCCTCAAAAGATGCCAAACGAGCCTGCAGCTGACGTGGACTTTTTACCCCCTCCATAAATCTTCGTCCACGAAGCCAAGCCAAAGAAGAGAAGAAAGAAGAAAGAATGAAAGCAAACATACTACCACTTTTCCTCACTGGCATTTTTTTGTGTCCTTTCTTCCAATATTTGGGAATATTATCACCTGTTAATCCCCTCTATTGAACGCTAATTCAGTTAAGATTGTACACACCACCCATTTGAGAGTCAAAGGCTACCTTCATGTTTGTCAACTACTCTTTTGTTCAACATGGAATATCTTGAATCTTTAGGTTTCCTGCATCCAAAATATAGTCATGGGCAGCCAATGTCATCTCACTATCTCATAAACCTGCATATTGCCCAGTGGGGAAAGGAATAGAATGGACCAGAGGTACCAGAGATTATATTCACAAAGGCAAATAATCCCAAAGTATCAGGTTTACTTGTTCTAGTTGGATGCTCAACTGCTCATTAGTTGTAAAGATAGAAAGAACACAATGTAATTGTTGGGCACTACCAGTTTCCCCAATAATTACAAAAACAAAGACTGAAGGGAACGATAGGCTTTATTGTACATAAGACTTGAACTGGCCCAGATCCAAGCTAGGGAAGTGCAGGGAAGGGAGAGTGTCATCAGGGGGCGGGCCAGCCTGTACCTTTACCGGCCAATGAGTACATACAATCCATACCATTACATTCACCCCCTCTTTTTAAACAGAAACACCCTCCCCCCTTTTCGAGGTGGGATCCACAGACAACACACAACCAAATTTTTGTCTAACTAGAGGTTAAGTCGCACCGGTGACTTCCTCCTACGGGACTAACAGGGGGCAGGAGTGTCCGTGCTCTGCTGTTAGGGAGGGGAAGCGGTCCTGGGGGGGCAAGGGGGGAACAGTCTGGGTCAGGGTGATGATTGAGGGCTCCCAAGTGGAAGCGGGGTTTGATGTCTCCCAGAGGACAGACTCCTGGAGAGGAGAACCGGGCAGCTCGGCCTCTAGTATTGCACTCCCGTGTGGGGTGGGCTGCTCCGTGGGATGGTTGGTGGTGGGGAGGGCAGTTTCGAGATCTCCGACCCTCGCCAGGTTTCGGATAGGCACAGTGTCTTCGTGACCATCGGAATATCTCACAAACACATATTTAGGGTTGGCATATATGAGGTGTACCGCTTCCACCAGTGGATCCGTCTTATGGCCCCTCATATGTCTCCGTAGTAGGACCAGCCCTGGGGTTTCCAGCCAAGGAGGAATGGTGGAACCATTCGCCGAGCTCCTCGGGAAAGCAAATAAGCGTTCATGCGGTGTGGTGTTAGTTGCGGTGCACTGGAGCAGTCGGATGGCATGGAGCACTTCTGGAAAATTGTCCTGCCAGTGGGACACTGGCATGTTTTTGGACCTAAGGGCCAGGAGCACCGCCTTCAAGATGGTGGATTTCTCCTTTTCCACCTGACCATAACCCCTGGGGTTATAGCTGGTGGTCCTGCTGGTGGCTATGCCTCTGACCAGGAAGTACTGTTGCAGTTCCTCACTCATGAACGAGGACCCCCGATCACTATGAATATAATTGGGGTACCCGAAAAGGTGAAGATACTGCGCAGCGCCTTGATTACCATCTCCAAGGTCATATCTGGGCAGGGAATAGCAAACGGGAAACTGGAGAAATCATCCACTACCATCAGGAGTAGGCATTCCTATTTGTGGTGGGTAGGGGGCCCTTGAAATTGACACTGAGCCATTCAAAAGGGCATGTGGCCTTAATGAGGTGTGCCTTTTCGGGTCGGTAGAACTGCGGCTTATATTCAGCGCAGATCTGGCAGCGTCTGGTCATGGACCGGACGTCCTCAACGGAGTACGGAAGGTTCTGAATCTTGATGAAGTGGTATAACCTTGTGACTCCGGGGTGGCACAGACTGTCATGGAGGGTCTGGAGGCGGTCGAGATGCACGCTGGCGCATGTACCACGGGATAGGGAATCTGGGGGATCATTGACTTTACCTGGTCAGTACAAGATATCGTAATTATAGGTGGAGAGCTCAATCTTCCACCTAAGAAACTTGACATTTTTTGATTTTACCCCACTGTTTAGTATTAAACATGAAGGCCAAGGCCCTCTGGTCTGTCAGCAGGGTAAACCATTTACCGGCCAGGTAATGCTGCCAGTGGCGCACCGCCGCAACAATTACTTGTGCCTCCTTCTTGACCGAGGAGTGCCGTATCTCGGGACCGTGCAGGGTGAGGGAGAAAAATACTACTGGCCTTCCTGCCTGGTTAAGAGTGGCAACCAGCGCTAAATCAGAGGAATCGCTCTCCACCTGAAAGGGGATGGACTTGTCCATGGCGTGCATCGTGGCCTTTGCGATGTCTCCTCGGATCTGATAGAATGCAGCTTGGGCTTCTGCCGATAATGGGAAGGTTGTGGATTTAATCAGGGGGTGGGCTTTATCAGCGTAATTGGGCACCCATTGTGCATAATAGGAAAGCAGCCCCAAGCACCTCTTCAGCACCTTTACGGTGTTTGGGACTGGGAGCTCCATAAGAGATCACATGCGGTCAGGGTCCAGGGCAATGACACCATGTGGCACGAAGCATCCGAGAAGGGCCAGGCGGTCTGTATTGAACACACACTTGTTCTTTTTGTTTGTCCAGTTGAGAGACTTGGCCATATGTAAGTACTTTGTGAGGTTTGCACCGAGGTCCTGCTGGTCATGGCTTCAAATTGTGACATTGTCAAGATATGGGAACGTCGCCGTCAGCTTGTGCTCCTCCACCATCCGATCCATAACCCTCTGAAAAGAAGAGACACAGTTAATAACACCGAAAGGCACCCACAGGAAGTGGGTGAGGCCATCATCCTCAAAGCCCGTGCAGAGCCAGTCGCTGAAGTGAAGGGGAAGTTGATGATAAGCCAACTTGAGGTCAATGGTCAAAAAGACTTTGTATTGTGCGACTTTGTTGACCAAGTCAGCTATCTGGGATAGAGGGTACACATCCAACTGGGTGAAGCAGTTGATGATTTGACTATAGTCAATCACCATCTGAGTCTCTGACCTCGAGGATCTGTGCCCTCCAGGGGCTGGAGCTAGGGTCGATGATCCCCTCCGCTAAGAATCGCTGAACCTCAGACCGGGTGAATGCCATATCCTAAGTGCTGTAGCGCCTGTTCTTGGTGGCGATCAGTTTACAGTCCGGGGTGAGGTTTGTGAATAGTGACAAAGGGGCCACCCACAGGGTGGTGAGGCTGCAGGTCAGTGCCGGAGGCTCGGTGCTTGGTTGGGGGGGGTTGGTAAGCTGTGGATTGCAAACAGTGAGTGGTGTTGTGGGCCCCTGAATGCCATCGTCACACTCCTGAACTGACTCTGGAAGTCAAGGCCCAGGAGCATCGGCGTGCAGAGCTGGAGCATGACCAACAATAAAAAGTACCCCCAGATACAAGTCTGGTGGTCTTTCGCTGCTATCGACACCAATCCGGTCATTAGCTAAATGGGTATTGAGAGTCTACAGGCCACACCGGGGTGGATAAAACTTTCAGTACTAAGAGGCAGTTCAACTTGTGCCCATTCACCTCAATCTGCATCATGGAGTTTGTGATCGGTTTGTGACCTTGGTTCAAGGTAATCTATGCCAGGATGGGTGCGTCATCTTTGTCGTCGGTGGGGAGGCCCGAAGCCCAAGATAGCAACTTCCTTGTTGCCAACGTCAATGAAGAGGCGGAAGTGGTGTCGTCGGGGGTGGAAGTGACGTCATTGATAAGGGCTGCCGCTGTGTGGAGGATGTCTTATACAACTTTACTGTATGATCCCACATACTATATAATTATATACCTTCCCTCGCATTAATAACAGTATGTTGGGAATTTTTAAGCAAATAAAGATAACACTGCTATGAGAATTAATAAAATCCTAAATTATTTTGCTACGTGTCAACAGGTTCTAAATATCCATAATTAATTTCTCTGTAAGAACATCTCCAACTCAGTTGTCATTAATATGTTGTAAGGATAAAAATGGCTTTATGAATAGAACTCTTCATTCTACCAGTGAAGTTTTTTTTTAAATTTTACCTTTTTATTTAGAGGTACAGCATGGTAACAGGGCTTTTCATCCCATAAATATATGCCACCCAAATATACCTAAAATGACCAATTACCCTTCTAACCTCATATGCCTTGGGAATGTGGAAGGAATGTTGGATGCTATAGAGAGAATGCAAAGATTGACAAGGATGCTGCCTGGTTTGGAGAGCATGCCTTATACGGATAGATTCAGTGAACTTGGTCTTTTCTTCTTGAAGCGAAAGAGGATGAGGGGTGATCTGATAGAGGCATTGATCATGTGGATGGCCAGAGGCTTTTGTTTCCCAGAGATGAAATGACTAACACAAGGGAACATAGCTTTAAGGTGCTTAGGAGTAAGTGCAGGGAGATGTAAGAGGTAAGTTTTGCACACAGAGAGTGGAGGGTGCATGGAATGGGCTGCTTGCAATGGTGGAGGCAGATGCAATAGGATAGTTTTTTTTTAATCTATTAGATCAGTAAATGGAACTGAGAAAAATGGAGGCTTGTGCAGTATGAAATTCTGGGTAGTTGTTAGAGTAGGTTATTATGTTGGCCTGTTCTGTGCTGTAGATTTCTTTGTATCCCATTGCAGAGTTAATAGTATCCTTAACACAAACGCTCCACCTATACGTTTGTATCATTTGGCAAACTTGAAAATCTTACATAATGTTCCTTCCTCATGGTCATTAGGGAGGTTTTATTGCATTTCCTCAGGGCATTTGAGTGGCCTCACCTGTTCTTGTACAGTTTTGGTTCCCTTTCATAAGTAAATGTACAGTAACATTGGAGGAAGTTCAAAGCTAATTCCTGGGATGAGATGACTATACTACCAAGAGATTAAATAATTTGGGTCTAGTTTAGAAGAATAAAGGGTCAAATAGTCCACACGTAAGATTCTAAATGGTGGTAACCACACCAGGGTCATGCCCAGCGCGGAATGCCACACTGACCACCGACTTGTTCGCTGCAAGCTCAACCTTCACTTCAAGCCAAAGTCCAGGAACAGTAAAGCCCACAGAAAGAGGTTCAATGTTGGAAACTTGCAGTCAGACGAAGTGAGAGGAAACTTCCAGGCAAACCTCAAAGCAAAGCTCGATGATGCAATCCGCCTCACGGCTCGTCCCCTGAAACCCTCTGGGATCAGCTGAAGACTGCCATACTGCAATCCACTGAAGAGGTACTGGGCTTCTCCTCCAGGAAAATCAAGGACTGGTTCAATGAAAACAGCAAGGAAATCCAGGAGCTGCTGGCAAAGAAGCGAGCTGCTCACCAGACACACCTTGCAAAGCCGTCCTGGCCAGAGAAGAAACAAGCCTTCCGTCATGCATGCAGCAATCTTCAGCGCAAACTCCGGGAGATCCAAAATGAGTGGTGGACTAGCCTCGCCAAACGAACCCAGCTCAGCGCGGAGATTGGTGACTTCAGGGGTTTTTACGAGGCTCTAAAGGCTGTGTATGGCCCATCACCCCAAGTCCAAAGCCCGCTGCACAGCTCAGACGGCAAAGTCCTCCTCAGTGACAAGATCTCCATTCTCAACCGATGGTCAGAACACTTCCAATCTCTTTTCAGTGCCAACCGCTCAGTCCAAGAATCCGCCCTGCTCCAGCTCCCTCAACAGCCCTTAAGGCTAGAGCTGGATGAGGTCCTCACCCGGGAAGAGACATATAAGGCAATTGAACAACTGAAAAGTGGCAAAGCAGCAGGTATGGATGGAATCCCCCCCAGAGGTCTGGAAGGCTAGTGGCAAAACTCTGCATGCCAAACTGCATGAGTTTTTCAAGCTCTGCTGGGACCAAGGAAAGCTGCCTCAGAACCTTTGTCATGCCATCATCATCACCTTGTACAAAAACAAAGGCGAGAAATCAGACTGCTCAAACTACAGGGGAATCACGCTGCTCTCCATTGTAGGCAAAATCTTCGCTAGGATTCTCCTAAATAGAATAATTCCTAGTGTCGCCGAAAATATTCTCCCAGAATCACAGTGCGGCTTTCGCGCAAACAGAGGAACTATTGACATGGTCTTTGCCCTCAGACAGCTCCAAGAAAAGTGCAGAGAACAAAACAAAGGACTCTACATCACCTTTGTGGACCTCACCAAAGCCTTCGACACTGTGAGTAGGAAAGGGCTTTGGCAAATACTAGAGCGCCTCAGATGCCCCCCCAAAGTTCCTCAAAATGGTTATCCAACTGCACGAAAACCAACAAGGTCAGGTCAGATACAGCAATGAGCTCTCTGAACCCTTCTCCATTAACAATGGCGTGAAGCAAGGCTGTGTTCTCGCACCAACCCTCTTTTTAATCTTCTTCAGCATGATGCTGAACCAAGCCATGAAAGACCTCAACAATGAAGACGCTGTTTACATCCGGTACTGCACGGATGGCAGTCTCTTCAATCTGGGGTGCCTGCAAGCTCACACCAAGACACAAGAGCAACTTGTCCGTGAACTACTCTTTGCAGACGATGCTGCTTTAGTTGCCCATTCAGAGCCAGCTCTTCAATGCTTGACATCCTGTTTTGTGGAAACTGCCAAAATGTTTGGCCTGGAAGTCAGCCTGAAGAAAATTGAGGTCCTTCATCAGCCAGCTCCCCACCATGACTACCAGCCCCCCCACATCTCCATCGGGCATATAAAACTCAAAATGGTCAACCAGTTTACCTATCTCAGCTGCACCATTTCATCAGATGCAAGGATTGACTACGAGATAGACAACAGACTCGCCAAGGCAAATAGCGCATTTGGAAGACTACACAAAAGAGTCTGGAAAAACAACCAACTGAAAAACCTCACAAAGATTATCGTATACCGAGCCATTGTCATACCCACACTCCTGTTCGGCTCCGAATCATGGGTCCTCTACCGGCATCACCTACAGCTCCTAGAACGCTTCCACCAGCGTTGTCTCCGCTCCATCCTCAACATCCATTGGAGCGACTTCATCACCAACATCAAAGTACTCGAGATGGCAGAGGCCGACTGCATCGAATCCACACTGCTAAAGATCCAACTGCGCTGGGTGGGTCACGTCTCCAGAATGGAGGACCATCGCCTTCCCAAGATCGTGTTATATGGCAAGCTCTCCACTGGCCACCGAGACAGAGGTGCACCAAAGAAGAGGTACAAGGACTGCCTAAAGAAATCTCTTGGTGCCTGCCACATTGACCACCGCCAATGGGCTGATATTGCCTCAAACCGTGCATCTTGGCGCTTCACAGTTCGGTGGGCAGCAACCTCCTTTGAAGAAGACCGCAGAGCCCACCTCACTGACAAAAGACAAAGGAGGAAAAACCCATCACCCAACCCCAACCAACCAATTTTCCCTTGCAACCGCTGCAACCGTGTCTGCCTGTCCCGCATCGGACTTGTCAGCCACAAACGATCCTGCAGCTGACGTGGACATTACCCCTCCATTAATCTTCGTCCGCGAAGCCAAGCCAAAGAAAGAAAGAAGATTCTCAGAAACAGATGTGAGTATGATTTCACTAATGGTTTTGAATAAGAAAATATAACAACAAAGTAAGATAATTTAAGACTGAGGTATGTTGAAATGTTTCTTGTAAAGGTGTGAACATTCGGATTCACTGCCCTGGCAGATGGTCCAAGTTGGGTCATTGGAAGTATTTAAAGTCGAAGAGAACAAGCTAACAGTATCGTCACAACCCACAGTCTCCTATGCCTATCTTGACTATATCTTCTCTGACCTGGTTTTCTTTAAAGTCTTCACTCCATTCTCCCAATTTTTCAACTCTTTGTTTCTGATCTGATGATGACTCTTTCTACACCTGTGTTTCTGAGACATCTTCCATAGCCCTTAATAATAGCTTCCTTCCATCATGTGAAGCTTTCAGTTGTTTCCAGTTCCCCTAATTCTGATTCCTAGGATGGCAGGACTGATGTACAAAGAAAGACGAGGATAATACTTGCTGAAATTTAGAAAAATCTCATGATTGTATTAAATGAAGGAACAGGTGTGAAGGGCTGAATGGGCTTCACCTGCTCCTAATTGCAATATTTCTAAGTTTCTGCTGTCAACTTTTCTTCTGCCCAGAACAACGTTCTGGATGTGTCCTCGTTTTCATACCTTCCATCCCAGCAGCAGCCACGTAAAATGGATTAACCTCTGACACACCTGACGAGATGCCACCATCAGACACATTTCCCTCCCCTCTTCTTTAAGTATTCTGAAGAAACAGTTCTATCCAATATACACTAACCCACCTACTCCCCTCTCCACCAAAACCTCATCTCCCCAAATATTCACTCCCCCACTCCTCTCTCATGCCAGCCTCCCAAGCAACACCTGACCTTTTATCTGGAACAACAAACAAATTGCTGGAGGAATTCAGCAAGTCTGGTAGCATCTGTACAGGCAAAATGATAGTTGATATTTTGGGTTAAGACTCTAAATATCAAAATAAACACAAAGTGATATTTCATCATTCAAATGTTCATGAATCTTGGCATGCAGGTAAGAGATCAAAAATAATCTTAATGATTGGGGAGACATAAGATTCCTGCTTCAATTTCTTCTGTATTTTTTCAAAGCTAATAAAATGTTAAACACTTGAATGTTTCAATTTTAGTAAGTAGTAAATTATTGGGGAAATTAGCAGGACTAAAAGACAACAAATTGGCTGGTTCCATTAGCCTACATCCTCAGACTTTAAAACAAAAAGCTGCAGAGATACAGAAGACTTTGATTTGATATTCCTGAATTCCCTAGGTTGAGGATGTAAGACTTTATATGCAGACATCTTCCAATCCCTCTGAATATATTAAATAAACTTTATAAAAAATGTACTATGAAAGGTAATCTTCCTCTTTCTCATTCCTTCTCTTCTTGCCCAATTTATGAACAGCTTCTCTGCTTACTTTGTCCACCTGCTCAATGCCTGTAGCAATCCTGGATAAAGTGTGTTTGATTCCTTCCTCTAATCATTGCAATAAATTTAAATTACTAAGATCCAAACCATGAACCTTGTGGAAAATATGGACATTTTTATATGTGCTCTTTAGCCTCTGAAACATAAAATATTTGTTGGCATATGAGACCCACTTTTTTCCAAAAAAATGGCTCAAAAATATTCCCAGGGTCTTGCATGCAAAGTTGAAATAAGGTGATAATGGTGAGTAATGCCAACAGAGATCATCGTCACTGCGTTGCTTCATCCCATCAATTGTTGGAGGCTGGTGATGGGCTATTGGGTGGGAGCGGCACTGTCAGTGACAGAAAAAGTTTAATTGGGGGGCACAAACTGACATTCAAAAACTCACTCAGTGGAGGGGCAGGTGTGTGGGTGCTATACCTGCCATGAACCTCCACCATGCACCGTTATCACACTGAGCTAGTGACACTCGTGCTGTTGGGGGGGGCGTAATCCCTCATTTGAGGGACATGGCCCACGATTGTGTCCCACCCCCATGTTGCTGAGCCTGGGGAGCGGTGCGGAGGGATCAGTGTATGGATGATGGCAGGCTATCAGGAGATTCTCCCGGTGATTCAGTGTTGGTCCCTGCACTGGCACTACCACCCGTCCCCCCGAGAGAGAGCAGGCAGCGGGACCAGCACAGGGATGGAAAGTGGGCCACCAGGAGAGAGCAGGCAAAGGGACCAGTTCAGGGTCCAACAGCACACTATCAGGAGAGACCAGGCAACAGGACCAGCACATGAATTGACAGGAGAGAGCAGGCAATGGGACCAGTTCGGGGACCAACAGCACATCACCAGGAGAGAGCAGGCAGCGGGACCAGCATATGGATTGACAGCAGGCTGCCTGGAGAGAGCAGGCAGCGGGATCAACATAGGTACTGACAGCAGCAGTATGTTTTTATAAAATGTTTTCTGCTATAGCTAAATTGCTTTTGTTTTGTTAATTACAGCAATATTATTTAAAAGATTTTTCCTGTTGTCCTAGTTGCATGTTTTGTCCAAGCTTTAAATGCTGACCTGTTAATACACTAAAAAAAGACTTAATGTTTCCTGCTGAAATTGGGAGGGGAGGATCTTGTATGTTTGGGGATCTTATATGCCATCAAATACGGTATATCCATTCCATTAAATCTCTCAATAAAAATCTATTAAAAGACTACATAAAAATGAGAGGTATATAAACTGTTGATAAAGCCATATTCTGCAACTGCGTGCATATAAATGAGCTATTTATCCATTTTAAAGCTTGAGGAAACTAAGATGAGAGAGAATAGAAAGGAAGCTAAATTGAATAATGTTGGAAGTCAGGTTCTGAATCACAAAGCATATATCTATAGTAATAATCCAGTGGTTTTCAAACTTTTTCTTTCTATTCACATACGACTTTAAGTAATCCCTATGTCATTGGTGCTCTGTGATTAGTAAGGGATTGCTTAAAGTGGTATGTGAGTGAGGTAAAAAAGGTTTGGAACTTTTGCTCTAGAGTCTAAACCCAATTGGTACTGAAATATTTTGCTTGAGAAAAATTGTTATTTGGCCCATTTCCTTTGGAATTATGAAACCCTACACATAATGAGTCAATTAGGAATTATTAAAACAGTGGTTTTCAAATGTTTTCTTTCCTGCAGAGATGTGGAGAGTGTAAGGGATCCTGACACTGTAAAATGGACTGGAAATGTCGACCACAAGTGGAAGTTGTTCAAACAAAGACTTATCCTGTACTTACAAGCCAGTCAACCTGATGCTACTTACTAGGATGGGACCTCAAGCATGAGAGGTTTTCAGTACATTTGTTTTTGGTAAGGCAGAAAACCAGGGTAAGTTTGACAACACTCTTCACCAAAAAAAAATGAAACGTACAAGAGGTATGTGTTTCACTCACACACATAGTGCAGGGAGAGAGTTTTGATTTTTTTTTAACAGACTTGAAATTAAAATGCAATTTTGGATTGCTGCAAGATTCAATGATCCATGATCAAATTGTGTTCTGGATTACTGAGAAGTGAGAATGAGGTTCCTGGAAGAGACAGAGCTTACCTTAGCTGGAGCTGTGAAGATATGCCACACCAATGATTTCGCTCTGCAGCACATGAAAAAGTTCAGTGAAAGCACAAAAACCAGTGAAAACAAAGGCATAATCGTAGCCACAGTGTCAGGACACACACACACGCACACACACACACACACACACACACACACACACACACACACACACAAACAAAAATTGATATAGGAAACATCAAAAAGATGGAGAGACATTCAATTGCAAATAATGTGGCACTCAGCATGCACCAAAACAATGCTCATCTTATGGAAAATCTGTAATAAGTGCAAAGGGTAGAATCACAGTGCAAAGCAATGTTTTTCCAAAGAGAAACAGAAGAGAAGTAAAAGTGTACACACTATAGAAGGCACGGTACACACTAGAGAAGAAACTGCTCTCAGTTATGCACCATTCGTTGGCAGGGTAGTGCAGAAAGATTATAAATCAACAGACACTGAACAGCCTAGTGTGAACAGAGTCGAGCAGGAACTTAACTGAATAGCGGCACTGGGGGTCATAAAGAAAGTGGAGGAGCCCACAGAATGGGTGAATTCAATGGTGTCTGACAAAAAGAATGGTGACCTTTGTGTGTGCATGGACTAAAAAGACTTGAATCCCAATATAAGGTGAAAACATTATCAGATTCCAACCAGGGAAAGTTTTTCATAAAATTCAATACATCTCAGTATTGAATTTCAATACATTCAAACTGCATCAAGATAGCACAAAATACTGCACATTTAATATACTGTTTGACCGATACTCCTGTTTGAGATGCCTTTTGGAATTTCCTCAGCTCCGGAAGTGTTTCACAGGACCATGGAACACATCATAGAAGGCATAAATGGGGTATGTGTGTACATGGATGACATGGTCCTATGGAGATCCACACTAGAACAACACAGTGAGAGACTTATCAAACTGTTTCAATGCATCCAGAAATATGGATTAAGCAGAGACAGACCACAATCCATTAATAGTGACAATCAAGTAAAATCTCCGTGAAATGTCACCACGAATCCAAAGATTGACGATGAAGCTACAATGTTATGACTTTGAATTGGTGTCCACATAAGGGAAACTTATCGTGTTAGCTAATGTGTTATCCAGGGCAATGACGCTGAATGAAGCACACAATGAGAGTTCCACAGAGAGAGATGCGAATCCCCTTGTGAACCTGATCACTGAATCTCTTCCCGTATCTGACATGAAATCACAGCTGAGACAGAAGGAGGACACAGTTCTACAGAAGGTCATCAGGAATCTGAATGAAGGATGGCCTAGAGGTGATTCTCAGTCATAATACAACATCAGAGCTGAGCTGAGTGTTTTCAATGGGCTCCTACTCAGAGCAAAATTGTCATTTGTCAACTATTGAAACAAAAGATGAGGAAAAGGGTGCACGAGGGGCATCTTTGAATGGAAAATTCAAGAGGAGGACCAAAACTGCTGTTTATTGCCCAAGGATGAATGTTGACATTGACAGGATGATTTCTAGCTGTGATACCTGCCTGAAACATCACACAAAGCAGACAAAGAAACCCATGATAATAACTGACTTACAAGCAGAACCATGGCAGAAAATTGGGACTGATCTGTTCCACATGGGTGGAAATGATTACTTGCTGATTATTGACTATCTATTGAACTATCCTGAGATTGTGCTGCTTCCTAACTTGTCTGGTGCTGAAATTGATCTTTGAAGATGTGGAATTCCTCAAATTGTCTACAGTGACAATGGACCATGCTACAGTTGTAGAGAATTCTAGAACTTTGCAGAAGAGTATGATTTTTGACATGTGACTTCAAGTCCTCTGCATCCACAGTCAAATGGTAAAGCAGAGAAAGGGGTTCACATAGTTAAACAGTTGCTCAAGAAAGCATTAGACAGTGGCTCAGATCTATATCTAACTCTATTGAGTTACAGAGCTTCACCACTTGAAAATTACATGTCACGCACTGAGCTTCTGATGGGACGTAGACTATGCACCACACTTCCCTTCTCTGCAGATCCAAACAAGAACAGAAATGTTGAATATGTCAAACTGAAACAAAAGTGTCTGCAACGGAGACAAAAAGCAAACTATGACAAGTCAGCAAGAAGTTTAGAGCAATTGGTACATCATAACACAGTGGGACTCAGATATTCCAACACCGGGGACAGAAAGGCTACTGTTCTGGAGGAAGTAAATCAAAGATTCTATACTGTGAGAACAGAGGATGGTCAAATACTGAGAAGGAATCAAAATAGCCTGCTGAAAATGCAAGAGACATGGCAAGAACAGACAAATGCAGAAGATATAGCCTGCACAACAACAAAGGAAACACCATCAATGCTGGACAGCAGAAAGTAATCCTTTTCCATTTGAAAGTAGATTCTCCAATCTCCAGGGATGATTGTGTTCAATAAAAAAGCAGTCAGTGTCCCGGTTAAAGATGGCCCAGTGGAAACAGCAAAATTGGCTTCCTATCCTGAGACATGGCACACCCAATTAACGGGATGCCAGTGGAAAAATGGCTATGGTGTGAAGGGAGTTTGGTAGGGGCTGGAGAACACATCCTTGAGGAATGCTGTTGTTGAGTGTGATTATAGACTTTAATTAGTTAATATTAAATATAATTATGCAAATCAATTACTATCAATTGATATTTATTCTGATTCTCATTGAAAATAAAGAACACTTGCATTTAAAGTATTTCTAAACTTAAATTAAATAAACATTCAAATTTGCTTCTATATTTTTTTATTCTTTGCAACATTGCCATTCTTGCCAATTCTCACAAACATCACAAGACTTGAATTTAACTCTTTTGGATTCATTAGTGCTACACAGTCAAAATGTTTTGCTATCCAGTCCAGTTCAGTTCATAATCTCAGTGTTGGTAATCATTCTCGCACGCAGCAACATCTAATCCAGGATCATTTATGGAAAACAATGCCCAAGAGGTATTTACCTTGTCAAAGCATTCAGCCTCTGCACAATAGAACTTAGCTGCTATTTTGTTATAAACTAGTCTTATTCTTTAATTGTCATCTTCAAGATTGTTTCTTTAAATGTGGCTTTTGTGATCATCACATACTGGTTAAGTCCCTCTCTGGTATACTGAGCTTAGAACTCATAATACATGGACAGGAATGGAACCTCTCTGTGACAAAGAAGAGAATTTAAATTCGCCTGACTAAAAACATTTGAAAGAAAAGGTTATATCAGTAGCAGTGACCATGACAGCACCAGATTTCCTTCAAAACCCATCTGATTCATTAATATCCTTCAGGGAAAGAAATCTGCTACACTTACCTAGACTGCCTACACATGACCCCAAGTGCACAGCAACATTCTTGACAATTAAATCCCCTGTAAAAGCTGCTCCGTCAAAGGTTGCTGAAAAAATGCTGCCTTTTCAGTGATGTCAATACAAAGTGAAAAAAAAAATTTAAATAATTATAAATGTTTGAGCTCTTCCCTTAATTTTGACTTCATTCGTTTCGGTTTATCATGTACATTACATTGACACCATGGGCATTTATTGCACATGCCAAATTGTCAGTAAGGAAATTGTTGGTGAGGTACTTTCTCACACTGCTGCAGGTCCTGTAGTGAAAATACTCCTGCAATGTTGTTGGGTAAGGAGTTCCAAGATTTTGACACACTACTGAAAAAGAAAGAATAATATATTTCTGGAATAATGTTCAAATTGGAGGGAAAATGGGAGACAAGAGTGTTGTCATGTCTTCTGCCATTCTAGCTGGAAAAGATCACACATTATATCAAAAGAAATTGGTCCCCATGTTTCATTCATCACAACAGTGCAAAATCACACATTTTACTCAATGAAAGGATGGAGAGAGGGCCATGAGAGCAGTTAGAGGGATCAGGCAATGAAAGTGTTAATTGATAAAGCTGTTCAGATCAAGTTGCTTTTCTGTTAAAAACGTGCATCATTTTTGGACCCCTGGTGGATGTAGTGTCATAACTGGAGTTAAACAGGAAAGTCTGCAGATGTTGGGGTAGTATTGCAATACACAAAAGTGATGGAGAACCACAGCAGGTCACGCAGCATCTATAGGAAGTAAAGGATAACCAACATTTTGGGCCTGAGCCCTTCCTCAAGGTGTGAGAAAAAAGTAGGCAGGCACCTAAGTAACAAGAGAGGAAGAGGCAAGGGGAGGAGAACAGGTTAACAATAAAAGGTCATAGGTAGATATGGATGGGAGGGTAGGAGAAAAAAAACTGAGAATGATGTGAGACAGAATTGCTCTCGGAGGATGGGAAGCTGGAGAAAAGGAAGTGGAATAGGAATAAAGAGAGAGATAGACAGACAGACTCAGAGAAGGAGTTCAACAAAAATTGGAGAAGTCAATGTTAATGCTGTCTGGTTCGAGAGTGGCAAGAATGAATATTAGGTGGCATTCCTCCAATTTGTGAGTAGCCTCGGTTTGGCAGAGCATGAGGCATAAAATAGACATGTCAGTGTGGGAATGGGGTGAGGAATTAAAATGGATGACCACTGGGAAGTCCCTATTATTTCAGTGGATAAAGCGAAGGTACTCAATGCAATGATCTAGCAGTCTGTGTCCAGTAACTCCAAGGCGGAGGAGGTCACAACAGTGCACCAGATGCAGTAGATGACATCTGCATATTCACAAGTGAAGTGTTGCTTCACTTGGAAGGATTGTTCGGGAGCTCAAAGGGTGGTGAGGGAGGGGAGGGATGGGTGCAAGTGCAGGATGTGGTGAAACCACTATTGTATATGTAAATGATGTGACCTTTTATGTTTGACCCTGCTCTCACTGGCCAGCTCATGACTCCTCCCCTTTATCCCCCATAAAGGCTGTCATGCCACAATCCTGCCCCCAGTTCAAGTCCGGGTTAGGGAGAGCCAACAACACAAGGGATATTGTCCATCTCTTGCTAATAAAAGCCTTCAGTTCCAGTAACTTCAGACTTTGCATAATTGATTGTGCATCACAGCATTTCTTGCAGACCAAGGATCAATTAGTGGGAAGGGATGAGTTGAAAAAGAGGTCACAGATGGAGCAGTCTCTGCAGAAAGTGGAGAGGGGAGCAGAGGGGAAGATGTGTCTGGTGGTGGGATCATGTTTGATGTGGTGATAATTGCTGAGGATAATATGTTGGATGTGGATGGTTGAGGAGTGGTTGGTGAGGACAAGGGGAATCATATCCTTGTTATGTCTCAAAGCAGAGGGTGTCGGGGAAGATGTGTAAGAAATAGAGGAAATTAAGGTAATGTCTGAATTGATGGTAGTAAAGGGGAAACCATGGATTTTTTTTTAGAGGCTCTGGAATGGAAAACATCCTGGGAGCAGATACAACAGAGGGGGAGGAATTGAGAGACAGGATAAGGGATAGGGTTTGAAGAGGTGTATTCGAGGTAACTGTGAAAGATGGTAGGTTTGTAGAAAGTATCTGTGAAGAGTTGTTCTGCCAAGATGGAAATGGAAATAAAGAAAGGAGAAAGTGTGACCAGAGATGGGTCAAGTAACTTGGCCTCAGGGTGAAGGAAAAGGTTTCAATATTGTCACATAATACTACATTTGGTATGTAACATATGTGAAATTCTTTAACTTTGTCTACCATAAGGAAGACAGAGAGTCTCCACTTTGTCCAGCGCCCCTCACAGAAATGAGGTCCCAGTAAGGAATGAACTCATGACCCCTGGTTTACAAGACCAGTGCTCTAACCACCAAGCTATCAGAGCCAATACTGAGCTACACTGAATCAGCAGTAAAGTAAATAAAATAGACAAGCTCATCATGAGTATATGAGGCAGCACCAATGTAGTTATTGATGTAATGGAGGAAGAGTTGAAGAGCTTTCCCTGACAGAATGGATTGCTCCACAGAGCCAACAATAAAATAGGCATAGCTCAGACCCATACAGTCACCCATGGCCACCCCTTTGACTTAGAGAGAATGGGAGAGTCGAAGGAGAAATCATTGCGGATGAGAACAATTTCTGCCAGGGGAGGGGGTGGTGGTGGAGGTATATAGCGATTAGACATCCATGGTGAAAATGGTTGAGTCCAGGGAACTGGAAGTTGTTGAAGTGATGGAGGAAATGTGAGACATTACAGATATAGGAAGGAAGGAAATGGACCAGAGGGACAAAATGGTGTCAAGGTACGATGATACCAAATCAGTGGAACAGGAGCACGCAAAAACAATAGGCCTACTGGGAAAATTGGGTTTGTGTATCTTGAGTAGGAGATAGAACGGGGAAGTGCGGGGTTGGGGGCTGTGGGAGGGAGCTGAGCAGAAGTGAAGAAGTCAGTGATTGAGCCTGAGACAATGGCTTGATGTTTCTTGGTGGGATCATGCTCAAGCAACTAATTAGAGGAAGAGGTCACAACAGCTCCACACTTGTCTGTGGGCTTGATCGTGAGATTGGGATTGGCGCAGACAGAGGTGAGGGCAGAGTGTTCCAAGGGAGTAAGTTTCGAATAAGTGAGGAGAATGGTGAAATTGAGACAGTTTATGTCTCAGCAGCAATTAGAAATAAAAAGATCCAGAGTGGGCAAAGGGCCAGAACAGGGTGTGTAAGAAGAGAAAGAAGGTTTAAGACAGGAGAAAGGTCTTCTGTGGAGGCTGGAGAATCCTGATTGAAAAAGCAGGCACTGAGATGGAGATGACGGAAGGATAGTTGGCATCATGGAGTGTTCAGAATTTGTTGAGGTGTAGGCAAAGTGGGGCAAAGATGAGGCCTCCACTGAGGATGCAGCATTCCATCTGAGAGAGGGGAAGGACAGAGGGGATTGTAAAACTAGCCTGGATTAGTGTGGGAGTCAGTGAGGTGAAGGGTGTTGGGGGAGGAGGGAAAGGGGGATGAGAAGGGGAGTATGATAGGAGATTGGGGAAGTCAGAGGGGTAAGGTAGAAGGTTAGGGGGTCAGAAGGAGTTGGGAGAAGGGACAAAAGGGCCAACAGGTACAGGGAATGGGAGAAAGGGTGAACTCAAGGAAGCAAATGAGGTTGAGAAGAAGGGATATATGTGGGCGAATAGGGAAGGGTAAGATGTGGTAGTGGGAGGGAATAAGCAGTGGATCCAGCAGCGGAGGAGAGAATGAGCCTGGAGAAGACCAAGGTTGGGATGGGAACTAGCAAGGGAGTTAGCAAGGGCACAGGAATGGGGGAGTGGTTGTGACAAAGGAAATTACTTGCTTCAGAAGTGGAAGTCAGAGGCATCAGGGGTTCCAGACTGAGAGCAACTACGGCTAGGGTGGAAGTTCACCATCAAAGCTCTGACCTTTTGTGCCATCTTCTTTGCCCTCCTAACTCCCCTTCACTTTTCTCCACTCTCAACTGATAATTAAGCAATCAAGATGTAGAGAAGCCCTCATGATCCAACCTGGTTGAGCCCTTCATCTGAATGAAAAATACAAGACTGAAGCATTTGAAAACAGCTTCAGTTACAATTCTGAGAGAATAACCATTTAATCTCCTGAGGTCAATTATAGAAACAAGCCTTCAGCCAATTCATTTCACTCCACATAGTATTATGAATCATTTGAATGTCATGGATACAGCAAAGGGAACTGGTCTCAATAACATTGCTTACAAGAAATGAAGAAGCATTTTTCTCAACAAGTTGCATCTCTATGTATTCTGTTTTTGTAGAGATAACTGGCATTAAGGGATATCCCCCTGATGTGTCTTATCCACAAAAGGGACAAATCCAATCCAGGCAATCCATCTCGATAACCAGAAAAACTGAGGGAAGTTGTGAATTCTGCTGTCAAAAACAATATCTCACTTAGCGATGTTCAGCTTGGGTCATTACAGTCTTCGAATAAAGAGTTGAATGCCAGAGAGCTAGCAAGAGTGACTGCCCTTGATATTGAGGCAGGATTTGACTACATGTGGCATCATGGAGCCCCAGTAAAATTAAGGTCATTAAAAATCAAGGAGAAAATTCTTCAATGGATGGACTCACACATAAAGAAAGATATATGTATATAATGGAGTCCACATATGTCAATATCAGGATATCATTAAATTATAGAGCTGCACAAAACAGAAATAGCCTTTTCCACCCAACTCATCCATGCTGACCAGGGCTTCCTCAGGGGAGTGCCCTCGACACAATCCTCATCTGCATCTCAGAACTGAAGCTATTGGTTTATGCTATGAAAATGTTCAATTCCATTCACAACACTTCAGAAAGTGAAGCCTCTTTACAACTATGCAGCAAAATTTAGAGAGCAATCATCTATGTCTCAAACAATAGAGAATCTAACCACCTATGCTTGGCAATGAACACTATTGTCATTGCTGACTTCCTCCCCATCAACAGCCAAAAATGATAATGTCTCTACTGATGAAGCAGAATTTGCCAACACCGAGGTTTTGGGGAAGGTGATGATTGAAAATCTTCGAGTAAACCTCAAACTAACCAATCCTGAGGGAAGTTGATGGGTTTGGGTCAGTTGTCCATTTTACACTTCATCCAACTTACTTTGCAATTAAAGTTGCACATCAGACCATTCCCATCAATTTGCACCTAGCTGGATCAGGTCAGACAGTTCACAGGTTTCGATGGTGAGTTTTGGGTGACTTTCAATTATGAATCAAAGATCAAAAAGATGGAGACTCTTCAGTAAAGTCATTAGATAAGTTTTAGTTTCAGTAAAAATAGTGAGGTAATAGCAAGCTGCCTTGATTGTCGATAAAATACAGAATGCTGTGACAGAGTTTATAGATATGTTATTGGGTGATAAATTGGGTAAGATATGTTAGAGTGGTTGTGATAGTACAGATCTATCACCAATGTATATAGTGTATATAGTTACAGTATCTAGACTGTGCTTACAGCGATTGGCTGAGAGCTTAGCCACGCCTACTGTCTGGGCCTTAAAGGGTTGTGTCCCTAGCCAGGTCAGATCATTCCGGACTGGTCGGCCACCTATGAAGAGCTCCTGTCTTTTGCTAATAAAAGCCTTGGTTTGGATCAACAAGTCTTTGATTCTTTCGACGAGCTCTACAGTGGTCACATACAGGCACTTTAGAACAGATCTTATTTGGAATGCTGGAGCTCTGTTCCATGCTAGATATGTCGGGACCAATAGTCTTTGCAAGAACTTTGGAAAGTGTCCAAGAGACTTCACTAATGGATTGTTGTTTACAAAAAGGCAACAGTTGAAAGATCATGTTGGAGCTACAGATTGTCTGGAGTTGTTCTAAAGGAGTCATGTGGTTTTGCAAGCAGAGAGAGTCAAACAGGCTTTCTCTCAGAGAGAGAGAGAGAGAGATCACTTCTACAGTGTTACAGCCAGCAACAGAAGCTGGGACTGGAACCGGACAAGCTGGCAAGCTTGTGGAAACCCTATGTGGAAGATGGGTTGTAAGTGTTTGATTCAGCCTGGTCAAAGTCCTTGTAGTTCATGCAAGAGGAGAGGACTAGCTATCTAATGTTTCACTTGGAATAAGAGAAACAGAAAGGCACTCTGTGGTGACCTGAAGGGGGCAGGTTTCATCAACAAGACACTGAAGTGACTGGGTCTCCATTGTACATCAATTCTCTCTCTGAAAACCAACAAAAACCTTCCTTTTACTTTTTACCTTTCAAGCACCAAAGCCTGGTGAACGTTA